>NC_134133.1:7195381-7495381 GCF_040939455.1 Microcebus murinus | reverse complement strand
CCATGCCCGGCTCATTTTTTCTATATATTTTTAGTTGGCCAATTAATTGATTTTATTTCTATTTTTAGTAGAGACGGGGTCTTGCTCTTGCTCAGGCTGGTCTTGAACTCCTGAGCTCAAACGATCCTCCCACCTCGGCCTCCCAGAGTGCTAGGGTCACAGGTGTGAGCCACCACGCCTGGCTGCTTTTCTATTCCTTTACAGATATGTATTACACATGTACACATGTGCACTCGCATTTACTCAAATGGTGGAAAAACAGACACAAGGCTCTGCAGCTTGCTGGTTTTTGTTTTTTTTTTTCCACTTAATTTATTTTGGAGATTCTTATAAAGCCATACACAGAACCTCCACATCCTAGCTAATGACTGCAGAGTATTCCATTATGCAGATATAAAATTAATTTTACCAGTTCCCATTTTAAATAGTATTATCATTATCATCAGTTCCTTGAAAGATCAAAATAATTTGCCTCTGAAACTATAAAGACCTCAGGCTTTTTAAGATCTTTGATAACTGCCTCAGATTTTTCCAATGTTATTAAAGTTTTTCCCTTTCTTTTTGAATAAGTTTGGATAACTTTTTTTTACCTATAAAAAGATCCATTCCATCAAGATTTTTAAAGTTATTTGCAAAATGTTTTACAAAAGTTTTCCTTTGATTCTCTTAATTTCTTCCTTAGCCATGGTTCCTTTCTCTCTTTCACTTCTAATTTTGTGTTTTATGCCCCCTACCTTTTTCTTGATCAGGGCAGTAAGTGGACTATTTCCTTGTTTGGCATTGATTTCAAAGAGACAGCATTTGGGTATATTTTTCCTTATTGGATTTGTTTTTAAGTTAGAAAACTTCATTTCTAATTCTCATTATATATAGTTCTCTCTGCATTCCTTTCTTTTCTTGGTTGTTCTTCCCTTAAATGAGGTGCTTAATTCCTTTATTTTCATTATTTTCTTGTGATTCGGGTATTTAACACATTAACTCCCCTGTGAGTTGTATTTAACTCACTCTAGTTTTGAACCCTCGTGAAGCGTATGTAGCTCACACATCTCTTTACCTTGGGAGCCGTGAGAACTATTTTTCAAGTTGCATATAACTCACACACAGAAAACAATAAAAAATAACAAAAATTTCATTAAATTAGAAAGGATCATTTTGTTTTTGAAGTTTTTATTCTATTTTCATAATAAAATACCATGCCCCAAGGAAAAAAATTTTTTTCTAGTGTGACAATGTGTTAAGCCTGTACGTTTGCTTCTAAGCAAAGCTTTAGCTGTAGCACATAAGTTTACATGTTATATTTTCATTATCAATGGTGTCCAGACAGTTTTCAGTTTGGGTTTGGGATGTTTCTTCGAATTAAGATTTGTTTATCAAAGAGTTATAAAATGTCCAGATAGCAAGGGTTTTTTTTTTTTGTTTTTTTCTTTTGTTTTTTCTTTGTTTTGAGACAGCCTCACTCTGTTGCCCGGGCTAGAATGCCATGGCGTCAGCCTCGCTCACAGCAACCTCAAACTCCTGGGCTCAAGTGATCCTCCTGCCTCAGCCTCCCGAGTAGCTGGGACTACAGGCATGCACCACCACGCCCGGCTAATTTTTTCTACATATTTTTAGCTTTCCAATTAATTTCTTTCTATTTATTGTAGAGATGGGGTCTCGCTCTTGCTCAGGCTGGTCCTGAACTCCTGACCTTGAGCTATCCTCCCACCTCGGCCTCCCAGAGTGAGAGGATTACAGGCCTGAGCCATCGTGCCCAGATTGCAAGGTTTTGATACAAATAAATTCGAATTTATTGCATTGCAGTCAGTTGATGGGGGCTTTATTAGTATTTCAGCTTCTGGAAATTTCCAGCCATTTCTTTGTAACGTATAAAGGCCATGTTTTTGTACTGTTTTACTCCATTATTTGATATGTCCTGAACCCCAGACTTTAGAGGGGCCCCCATATCACAAACAGAGCTCCACCGAAAGTGATTAGAAAACACAATGGTGCCTCTGTGGCTCAGTGTTGGATGCCTGTCTCTTATACACACAACGGGTAACTCCTTCTCTTTTACCAAATGGCGCAACCGTTCCTGGAAAAGGCTTCTCTACCTCTCTCTCCTGATGCCATTGAAGAAAAGGTGACAGAGTTTCGGTGTCAGGAAGGGCTGGGGTTTGTGTGTAGTGTAACTGCAAAAACTGCAGGCCGTGGAGACGCATGCCGCTTTGGGGTGTAGACAAGATGTGAGCCGTGCAAAGGCCCCATCAATAAAAGGGCAAATTAATTTGTCAAATTCTTCCCAGACAGATTTCTTGCATAAAGAAATCCCAGTTCCCAGGAGTGCCGAGTTCTGTATCTATTTTCTTTCACCAGAATCTGCTAGTTCCATTTCATCATCCAGGGGTCTCGAAAATTCGGGCAGTTTTCACAACTGTGGCACATAAGTAGCTGCGCACATCTGGCGATATTAAACCACGTGCTCCTAAATTTGACTATATTAGGTTGCGACAGAGCATGCATGAAATCTGATACCGATTCTTTAGATTGGCAGCTAGGTAGACATTTTGCACAAAACTGTAAATTTTTTTATCTTTATAAAAATATTTGAAAAGATCTAATTTAAATGTCAAAGAATTCAGCTGCATTTAAATGTTTGTCTTAAATTTTTGTAGTAATTAAATGGTCTACATATTACCTTTCAATTCTAATAATTTTTTTTTTTTTTTGAGACAGAGTCTCACTCTGTTGCCCAGGCTACAGTGAGTGAGTGCTGTGGCATCAGCCTCGCTCACAGCAACCTCCAACTCCTGGACTCAGGCGATCCTCCTGCCTCAGCCTCCCGAGTAGCTGGGACTACAGGCATGCGCCACCATGCCCAGCTAATTTTTATTTTTATATATTTTTAGTCTGCCAATTAATTTCTTTCTATTTTTTTACTAGAGACGGGGTCTCGCTCTTGCTCAGGCTGGTCTCGTACTCCTGACCTCGAGTGATCCTCCCGCCTCGGCCTCCCAGAGAGCTAGGATTACAGGCGTGAGCCACCGCTCCCGGCCCAATTCTAATAATTTTGAATTATTGCACAAGAAATATAAATTTCTTAAAAACATTTCTAAAACAATTTTAACTTTTCTAGCTTTTATAATTAATTTGTTTGCTTGATGATAATATTCAAACTGCATATGCTTTGAATACAAATGCAGTTTTGTTTTTAATTCTTAAGCTCAGTGATCAACAATTTTTTTTTCTATGAAGGACCTGACAGTAAATATTTTGGGCTGTTGCGACTACTCATCTCTGTTATGGTAGCACAAAAGGAATGACAGATAAGGTGTTAGGTGAACAGGGCTGGCTAGATTTGGCCCCAGTGCCTTAATTTCAATTAGATCATAACTGTGAACAGACACACATTATGTAAAACAAACAAATAAACCCTGATCATTACACCATAACAATTTTACTGAAATGAAGACAAGAAAAATAGCTTATTTGGAATAAACATATAATCATTTAAGAATCATTTCTGTCTTTAAGAAAAAAAAAAAGCTCATCCAAATACCATCAGCCCAATAGCAGAACATGTACAATAAGAATCAAAACCCAGTTGTCTTTCATATTTGGCCAATTTTCAGTCATACAAAAACCATAGCTTGTACTTATAGTCTTGGATTTTGACCTGAAAAAATTATACTGCCGAGGTAGAAGGATAAAGGATATTTCTTTAATGGTTTATCAGATGGATTTGTAACTTTTAAATATTTAAACACATGGCATGCAGCATCCTTTTGTGCTTTTACCATGAGCACTACACACTTTAGCTCCAGGCCTGGATACAACATGATCAGGAGACGAACTCCCTGCTGTCTTGAATTACATTCTAGCAAATCCTAGTCCCCATCTATTGACTCCATGCTAGACTATCTATTGCGACTACAAAGTAACATTTTAAAAAATATAAATTGGAAACTACCACTTCTGTCCCCCCAAATCCCTTCAATTCTTTTCCATTACTTTCAAGACAAAAATCCAATGTCCTGGCCAGGCGCTGTGGCTCACCAGGGCCTATCATCCCAGCACTCTGGGAGGCCGAGGCGGGAGGATCGCTCGAGGTCAGGAGTTCGAAACCAGCCTGAGCAAGAGCGAGACCCCGTCTCTACTATAAATAGAAAGAAATTAATTGGCCAACTAATATATATATAGAAAAAATGAGCCGGGCATGGTGGCGCATGCCTGTAGTCCCAGCTACTCTGGAGGCTGAGGCAGGAGGATCGCTTGAGCCCAGGAGTTTGAGGTTGCTGTGAGCGAGGCTGATGCCACGGCACTCACTGTAGCCTGGGCAACAAATGGAGACTCTGTCTCAAAAAATAAAAACAAAAATAAAAAATAGAAATTGGAAGCTACCACTCTGTCCCTAAATCCCTTCAATTGTTTTCCATTATTTTCAGGACAAAAATCCAATGTCCTTTCCATAGCATAGGGCACCCTCTAAAATCCGGCTCCTGCCAACCTTCCAACTTTACCTTGTGCCCTCCACGCTCTTCCTTACTCAGTACTACATTGACACACTGGCCATTTTTCGTACCTCTGACACATGGAGGTATCTCTGGCCTCAGGACCTTTGCACGTGACATCCCTCTGACCACAGTGTTTCTTGTCTCCTCAGCCCCTTTTCAGGGCTCAACTTCTTTCCATTCTTATTTTTTTTTTTGAGACAGAATCTCACTCTGTTGCCCAGGTTAGAGTGCTGTGGCCTCAGCCTAGCTCACAGCAACCTCAAACTCGTGGGCTCGAGCGATCCTCCTGCCTCAGCCTCCCCAGTAACTGAGACTACAGTTACATGCGCCACCACGCCCAGCTAAATTTTCTACATATATTTTTAGTTGGCCAATTAATTTCCTTGTATTTATGGTAGAGACGGGGGTCTCGGTCTTGCTCAGGCTGGTTTCAAACTCCTGACCTCGAAGGATCCTCCCACCTCAGCCTCCCAGAGTGCTAGGATTACAGGCATGAGCCACCGCACCTGGCCTCTTTCCGTTCTTTAAAGCTCTGCTTAACCATTATCCTCCCAGAGAGGACTTCTAGGTCTAATATATATGACTCTTGTTATTTTCTGTCACTACACCCTGTTCCTCTTCTTCTTCAGAGCCTTGGGGAAAATCCTGTCACTATATGTTTGGGTTTTTTTTTTTTTTTTTTTTTTTTTTTTATCTGTTTGGTTGTATATTTGCTACACTAGAAAGCTCTTTGAGATCAGGGGCAATTTTTATTTTGTCACTTCCAGGGTCCACCACAATGCCTAGAAATCACAGGTGCTCCAAAGACAGTAGCTAAATGAATGAATGAAAGAACATTCTGGACCTATCCAACTGCTCCAGCATGAAGCCTTTATTCCAGCAGGAATGGCAATACCAGGGTCCTCTGAACAAATGATTTGCAAGCTAAGTCAGAGCCTTAAAATATATATATATATATTTATATATATATATATTATATATATAAATTTATATATACATATATTTATTTATATATATTATAATATTATATATAAATATATATAATATATATATATATAAAATAACAGCGCAGATACCCTCTTTAGCTCCAAATAACAGGTCTCTCAATTTCTACATTTATTATCTGAATCAATGACTTTAGTGCAATCTCAGGGTACCTAATTCTTTCTAAATCTAAGTTCCCTCCAAAGGCTACTCAGTAGGGACCATGTGTACTTTATCCAGTGGCAGCATGAAGGTGGACTCTGAGACATACTGGCATCATTTATAGCAGGCGTCCTCAAGCTACGGCCTGCGGGCCACATGCTGCCCGCCCAGGACATGTATCCGGCCTGCCCATGGGGTGTTTCTGCCGCCGCTGCCTGTCCAGCTTAGCAGCCGACTCGTCCCAGGCCCACAGTGCGCACTCTCCAATGGTCTGAGGGACAGTGGACTGGCCGCCTGTTTACAAAGTTTGGGGACCCCTGCGACTAGACCTTTGGGGAATATAGCTCATCTGCCCTCCTCCCGGGTGGGGACCCGCCCAGGAACTTGCAGGGGGTTGCAGCTGGCTTCTCACTGGCCCCTCTTACGTATCTTGGACTGTTGCCTGATACATCTTTTCGGTAAGGCAGGTCATGTGGCTTTACACACCAAGGTCATGCAAAACAGAAATGCAATGGAACGTATTAATCTCACGACGGTATTGAGCTCTCTGTACTTTTCTTAGGGTCACCAGCACTGTGTTATTCCATTCACAAGGTATCATCTCATCCACAATATGTATTATTTCATTCTTTGATGGTTATGGGTGTAGTTGTTGCATTAAAAAGTTCAGATGTTGTCTATCATGCGAGCACGACACGGCAGGCTGCAGATACTGGTGCTGATGGCAATGCGTGCATATTGCAAAGTGGTCCCTGAACTATGTTGTAAATGGCAAACACTGATTTCTTCCCCCAACAAATTAAACAAAAATGATCAGCTCCCGCATTGAGACAAATCTGCACAACAGCACATTTTTCCTGCAATTCACACAGTCATTAAGGAGCATTGTTCGTGAGGGCTTAGAAACGAGTGACATCCACGCTAGTCCTATTCAACAGAGCCCTGCAAGGACTCAGAAAAGCACAGTTTGTTACTGTCATTTATGAGACAGTCTCTGCCAACAAGTTACAGTCAGGTTACTATCATTCGATCATGTCACTAATAGGAATAATTTCACGGTAATTGGCGTCTTCCAGACAAGAGAAGGACGCAAATGGCTGCAGAATCGTTAATGATTTGTGCTGACTTTCAGGATAAAAATGACAATATATTAGTTTACCAGATGCTGGACCAAGCCATGGGCCATTAACAGGAGGGTGTGTTGCTCAGATCGTTTTCAGAACAAATACCAGCTGGTTGGTTTTCGGCTTGTGACATAATTGCATGCGTCCCCTGTCAGATCCATCATAAACTACAGGCTCTGTGGGCTCATTATCGGCTCTTATTCGCAAAAGCAACACATTGTCCTGGAGAGACCCAAAATATTAAATGAGCATTTAAAGAAGCTGCAAAATGCGTTGCCCACGAAAAAAAACTGTAATTCCCCCTAAAAACGATTTACAGTACTTGAGTATTCAAAATGTCCTTCATCCTCAATTTTGCCTGAATATTTATTAAAAAAAAAAAAAATAGAGAGATTTTCCTGTCCTGTCTAGAAAGCTTTCAGGCCGAGTCTCTTAGGAACTGGTTGTCAGTTTATTAGTAAACTTAATAGGCTGCTTTCAAAAGAATAAAGGCAATGGCAAAAAAATAAAAACTAATTTAAAATAAAAAAAACTCACTCCGGGAAATTTAATGTACATTGCATCAACAATCAAGACGACTTTTATTTCTCAGCAATCTACTACACAGATACCTTGGTATGAGTAAAAGTTCCCATCTTTCCTGAATCTTCACAGCAAATGTGAAGCTCACTAAAATTCCTTTTCCGCCTTGCCTATGCACAAGGCATTGCTCCCACCGTGAGCAATGCAATCCTATCTGGAGACAAAGGGATGTTTGCAAAGCAAAACCACCGAAATAAGCAAAGACATAGACGGGATAATTTCTGTTTTCAGCGGCTCATTGTGTCACCGTTGCCATTTCTCAGGATCAGATGATCTGCCCGGAAAGTGTAAGGAAATGAGTCTTGCAATCAGCACTTCCGGGCCAAAGTGCTTGAATTTCAAGAGTTTCAAGACTCAAAAACCCAGGAGTCCCCAAACTTTTTAAACAGGGAGGGCCCAGGTCACTGTCCCTCAGACCGTTGGAGGGCCGGACGATAGTTTAAAATAAAAAAACAAAACTAGGAACAAATTCCTATGCACACTGCACATATCTTATTTTGAAGTAAAAAGAACGAACACGGGCAAAAACACCCGCATGTGGCCCGCGGGTCGTGGTTTGAGGACGCCTGCTCAAAACCACGATCGGTGGGATTTCTCGACAGGAAAAAGTGCCACCTTAAAGGGACCCGGGTGCAGCGTGTGCACCTCGTTCTGTCACCACGAGTAAAAACACGCAAAAGCGTGTGTGACATGACTCCTTGTGATCATCGCCTGCATGTGCACCCGTCGTGAATTAGCGCCTTGGTGGCCGGCCGCCACCAAAAACAGGATGGCATTCTTCCACCGTGATTAGGGGGTTTGGGGGCATTGGGGGGGTGGGGGGACATTTTCTCACTGCAGCCTCTTCCGCCCCATTCAGCTCTTCTGTCCAGGGGGAGTTAAAAGCTGCAGTGATAATCCCTTAAGGGTGACTTGGAAGAGTATGAAAGGTGCAGTGTCCAAGCAATGGCATGAGGAAGCCTTTTATGCAGCAAGTCACTGAATGGGTGGCCTGAGTGGGGAAGAGACAAGGGACGGGCACATTTTCCTTTCTAAGGCAGGGAGAAGCCGGGGTGCCCTAGCAGTCCAGCTCCCTGTACAAGTAACAACGCCAGGTTCAGTTCTGTCCCTGCCCCTGGTCTCACCTTGTTCCTCTGTGCCAACCAGCCCCTCCTCCTCCTCCCGCCACTTTGCTCTCAAAGGGGGGGGGCGGGGAGGGGACAGCAGCGATGCGATTTTTGGTGGGGACCCAGTTTCTCACTGCGTGCCAACCCGGCCATCTGGCACCGAACAGGCCTAGCCTTCTTCGGGAAGGGTCAGCGAAACCCGAATTAGCATGCTCCATTTTTAAAAACTTGCTTTTATTTTAAAGACTAATTCATGACAGACAGTGGCTCCCCGGCACCGGGGTCTGGCGCCCCGGGGAGGGGGGCTGGCACCCAACCAAACACATGCACACTAATTGCCACCCTCGGATGACACGCAACTAACAAGCCCCATTCGGAGGCGGGGGACTCACTAAGAACCTAACCCGGAAGGCGGCAGCGGCAGAAAAGCTCCTTTCATCACCGTGTCCTGGACCAGCTAGGGCAGCAGAGCGCCTGAAAAACACTTTTGTCTCCCTGCACCAGCGATTTATCTCCAAGGAGGGCTGCCAACATGGCCTGCTGCCAGGAAGGCGGTCAAGGTCACTGGGATCCCCCCAGTCGTGGTGGAGGGCAGGGGGCTCTGCTTGTCCCTTTGCTCAAGAAGGAAATACACACAAAATGGCACGCTCTCTTGAAACCTCATCTTGCCCCGTTTGCAAATCTAGCAACCCCTGGTACTCCCCGGCATACTGTGGTCTAGATGCTCAGGCTTCCTTTGCACAGAAGCAAGGGCTCTGCAGCCAGGAGGCCAAGGCTCAAATCCTAAATCCTCAAATTATTAGCAATTGGCAAGTCATTTAACCTATCTATGCCTTAGTTCTGGCATCCTCAAACTATGGCCCTCGGGCCGCCTAGGACATCTATCCGGCCCGCTGAGTGTCTTTGCTGCCGCTGCCTGTCCTGCTTAGCAGCCGACTCGTCCCGGGCCCACAGTGCGCACTCTCCAATGGTCTCAGGGACAGAGGACTGGCCCCCTGTTTAATAAGTTTGAGGACCCCTGCATTAGTTTCTTCATCTATCAAGTGGGGGTAATATTAGCACGCACCTCGTAGGGTGATTATGAGTACGGATGTGTAGACGTAATAATGCCCGTAAGACAAGGCCGGGCCTATTATCACTCCTTTCTGAAAGAAGCCCTTTGAGTCTGAGATAACTAAGCCTTCGGAAGAAAAATTTCCCTCTGCATACTGTGCATTTCGATCAAAATTCACGCCTCCCATAAACTCCCCAGAGATTCGACCTCTAAGCTTTTGTTGATCATTTTTTCCCTTGTTCATCGGTCCTTCCCCCATTGCCCAACCTTGGAGGACCAAAGCCCGTCTATTCCCCCCAAAGCCCTCCTTCAAAGCCACCTCCTCCATGAAGACTTCCCTGATGGCCAGTTGCAATGAGTCCCTTCACTTGTGACATAGCCATGGCATTTCTGCCAAAAAATGACTATGGTTTTTGTTTTTGTTGTTTTTTTTTCTCACAGCAACCTCAAACTCCTGGGCTCAAGCTATCCTCCTGCCTCAGCCTCCTGAGTAGCTGGGACTACAGGCGTGCGCCACCATGCCCGGCTGATTTTTTTCTGTATGTTTTTAGTTGGTCAATTAATTTCTTTCTATATAGTAGAGATGGGGTCTCGCTCTTGCTCAGGCTGGTTTCGAACTCCTGACCTTGAGCGATCCTCCCACCTCGGCCTCCTAGAGTGCTGGGACACCTCGGCCTCCTAGAGTGCTGGGATTACAGGCGTGAGCCACCACGCCTGGCCCAAATGACTCTGTGTTGGGTGCCTATTGTATTTCCTCCTCTAGAGTTACCGACCTTTCTGAGCATACACTTATGACCTCATTTACTGGCCATATTAGTTACTTGATGAATATATGTTAAATAAGTAGATGGCTGAGTGAAAAAAATCGCTCTGCATACATGAGTGACTTTATGCTATGGTTACGCTGGGCATTGCTTAACAAGCAGGCCAGGAGAACGATCTCCTAGGGACTTGCATAGTTGCTTTGGCCCAGACGAAGAGTCCTACTTCACTTGTCATTGACTTAGGCTCATAAACTAAACCCATCGGAAGGATTTGTCAATTCCGATCCTCGTCGGCTCTGGCTGCCATAACAGAATGCCACGGAGTTGGTGGCTTAAACAACAGACATTTATTTCTCAGTTCTGGAGGCTAAAGGTTCACGAGGATGGTGTCAGCGGGTCTGGTTTTCTCCTTGTGGACTCTCTCCTCGGCTTGCACGTGGCTTCCTTCTCACTTGCTGTGTCTCAGGCGGCCTTTTCTCTGCGTGCTTTGCATTCCTGGTGTCTGTTCCTCCTCTTACAGGGCGCCCGTCTTGTTGGCTTAGGGCCCTGCACTTATGACCTCATTTAACCTTAGGTCCCTCCCTAAAGGCCCTGTCTCCAAGTGCAGTCAACTCAAGGACGGAGGCTTCGACATAGGCCTTCGTGGCGACACTATTGAGTGCGTAACAGTGACACGTGCAAATGAAAACGGTTCATGATGATCGTGGTGCGCCCCAACTGGGGGATGGGCACGCTTGAAGACTGGACTCGAGGGGGGACGGGGGACAAGGGCATTCATTATACATAACCTCAACATTTGTACCCCCATAATATGCTGGAAAGAAAGAAAATGGTTAACGCAAAGCATGCACATTCCCGAAGCTTCTTAGGTTCACAGGAGGGGGGAAAAGCACACATGAACCTTTGATTTTGGAGGTAAATTCTTGCATCCAGGTCCTCAATATATTACAAAAAATTGAGAAAGTAGAATTTTGGAGAGTTTTTCCTACGGATCTGGCACTCAAATACACAACTAACTTACTTATTTATTTACTTATTTATATACTTATTTATTTATTTATTCATTTATTTATTTAGAGACAGAGTCTCACTTTGTTGCCCAGGCTAGAGTGAATGCCGTGGCGTCAGCCTCGCTCACAGCAACCTCCAACTCCTGGGCTCAAGCAATCCTCCTGCCTCAGCCTCCCGAGTAGCTGGGACTACAGGCATGCGCCACGATGCTCAGCTAATTTTGTATATATATTTTTAGTTGGCCAATTAATTTCTTTCTGTTTTTACTAAAGACAGGGTCTCGCTCTTGCTCAGGCTGGTCTCAAACTCCTGGGCTCAAGTGATCCTCCTGCCTCAGCCTCCCGAGTAGCTGGGACTACAGGCATGCGCCACCATGCCCGGATCATTTTTTCTATATATATATTAGTTGGCCAATTAATTTCTTTCTATTTATAGTAGAGACGGGGTCTCGCTCTTGCTCAGGCTGGTCTCGAACTCCTGACCTCGAGCGATCCTCCCGCCTCGGCCTCCCAGAGTGCTAAGATTACAGGCGTGAGCCACCGCGCCCGGCCCACAACTGTTTTATTTAGATGAAAAATTGAGCTGTCTTCTCAACTTGTGGGATTCGGGTGGAAGATGAGCCACTTCTCTCTGACAGGCAGAGTGTCAGCACCTCTGGGAACGGCCACACTGGCTCCTGCTGCACGCCACAGTCTCTCCCAAGAACACAGGGACCTTTCTAGCTGAACCCTCGCGCACTTTCTAGAATGAGGCTCCCTTTGATCCTTCTGGGA
Organism: Microcebus murinus; assembly: GCF_040939455.1. Taxonomy (NCBI): domain Eukaryota; kingdom Metazoa; phylum Chordata; class Mammalia; order Primates; family Cheirogaleidae; genus Microcebus; species Microcebus murinus. The sequence continues at coordinate 7,483,331 of NC_134133.1, read as the reverse complement.
TGTAACGTATCCGAATCTTACCCTTCTGAAGCCAAAAACCTGGAGTTTCATGTAGCTTTGGAAATCTGAACCAGCTTTTCTAGCCAGCATTCCTTTGTTAGACACTTCATAATTCTAATTTTGCTGCTATCAGCGCACATGCCATTTGTACAGTCTGACTTCCTCATGTTGCTTTAAATCTCGAATTCCTTATTAGGCAGATCGCTCACATGGGGACTGTGAGTTATGGCTCCCATGGTATTTGTTCTTATCCCTCTCTTAAGACCCTTAACACTCTTTACCTGCTAGGAGAGAGACTTATAGGCATATGCATCTCTCTTGACCAGGTTGTTTTTTTTTTAACTACTGGAGGTTAGGATTGTGTGGAATCCGTTGTTTTATCCCAACCAGTGTCCAACACGAAGTGGCACACGCAGCAGAATTGGCAGTCAAAGTTTGCTGTGGTTCACAATGACTTTTCCAGGAATGCAGCAGGAACGCTAAACATCAGAAATAACACAGCCACAAAGGTCTCTGGGACCGTCAGGGTTGAGCCCAAGACCTTAGGAAATTAAGATCACATACCACCCTCCATTCTCAAATCCAAGCTTTCAGCCAATTGACCCCGAAATATCCCACACCTCCACCGTGACTCACCAATTTGTCTGAACTAATAAAGAGGAGAATGAGAGGCTATTAGCTCCACTTCCATTCTCTAGTCAATCATCATTCTAAATTATTAATCAGTTGAAGTATTGCCAAGAAATGTTCCGGGCCTACTCTCCAAAAGTGTGAAGTCGTGATTTTCAAGCGGATAATTAACTATTTTATTTATCTAGAATAGGCGTCCTCAAACTGCGGCCCGTGGGCCACATGTGGCTGTTTCTGTTGTTGTTGTTGTTACTTCAAAATAAGATATGTGCAGTGTGCATAGGCATTTGATCATGGTTTTTTTTAAAAAACTATAGTCCAGCTCTCCAATGGTCTGAGGGACAGTGAACTGGCCCCCTGTTTAAAAAGTTTGAGGACCCCTGCTCTAGAAGTTGTACAATTTACGGACAAGCAGATTCCTGTGGCATTATTTTTTTCCTTGTGGATCCTGAGGGAGGTCAGGGGGAGGGGTGTCTACATGAACCATGAATATAAATAACTTCCCTCCCATCACTCGTTTATTAATGACTCGGAGTGACAGAAATCCAAAGTTTGAAAGAGACGTACTACAATATTTCCTGACCAGTTCAGCATTGCTAATGCTGTTCTTACCAGATGATCATGGCTGGCAAGAACAAAGAGATTGTCACCACCTCGTTTGCTCCCAGGGTGGATTTGGTAAAGAGGAACAGCCGCGACTCTTGCTTTCATGGAGCGTACATTCTAGAAGAGACCATCAAAATGGAAGGTAAAACAGACAAATGAAACAGTTGTAGCATATTTTACAAAAAAAAAAAAAAAAAAAATCAAGAATAAAAGACGCCGAGATAGAGAAAGGTGAAATGAACCTGAAAGATGTCAACAAACATCTCAGTAGCAAGAATCAAAAGCGATGGATCAGGACAATCCTCAAATTGGGGACCTCACAAGCAATTGAATCCAAAGTGTGAATATGGCGTTAAGGGTTTTTAAAAGGTGCACTTAGCTCTGATGATCAACTGACCTCTAAATTTCCAGCAGCATGTCTGTCTGTCTGTCTTCTATTCTAGCCATGTGTTGTGTCACTACTATGATTGCAATTGCTGAGAGCTAATTTTCTGATCAAGAGGTATAGTATGTTATTTGCCTTGTCACTCTCGTTTGATGCTCATTAATAGTCCCAACTTTTATGTAAGTGATGTACTTTTAAAGGTAGTGGGATATGGGCTAAAAATAATAATTTTTTTTCCTTTTTTTGGGGGGGGTGCTTAGAGGAGGGAAAGTGAGCAATAATGTCAAGCTTAATTTCAACCTGATCTTTTGAAGGTTGTTTAGCATTTATGCATAGATTTTGATTTTGATAACTTTGTCAATGAGAGTGAAATTAAATATCTTCTAATTTTGACATATATAATCTGGAGATATCTACATTACCTTTTCAGGCTTTAGACAGATTTTTCTTTGGGAGGCTCAACCTCTTTTTATATCTTATATCAGAAATATTTACATGCCAAAAGACAAAATGACAACAAATTTCATTTAAAGATCCTAATAGGCTTTTATTAATGTTTGCCATTCTAGAATGAGGCAACACCTCATTCCATAAAATAGAATGAGTTTTCCAGTGAGCTGAGCAGGGGAGGTTGGCTTCATAAGGAAACAGAAGAAGATTGAAGAAAGCCGAAACAGAGCGAACAGAGGATTGGTGATTTCGAAATTACCTTCCTTATAATTGTTAAAGCAGAGGGACTTCCTTATTGTGTAGGCTAAACCTGGCTTGTTTGGGGATTCAGCTATCATATTTATCTCCTCTGATTTCTTGGAAGGTCAGATAAACCACTTACTTTTATCTTGGTGGCTTGAAACTTTAGCATGAGTGACAGCATTTTGGTTTGGTCTGTTGGTCCTAGTGCAAGGTCTCAGTCCAAACCAACAGCCTCTTGCAAATTTTATTTAACATACACTAAGCAATTGTTATATGTGAAACCTTTGAAAGTATTTTTATGCTTTTGCATTTGAAATTATTTGTTTGCGTATATTTGGGTTGATTTAATTTTAAGATTGGCTAAAATTTCTCAGTAATCATCATATATTTTCAGGAATTCTTAAGAAGAAAAGCTAACTCATAAATATCTCTCAAAGTATACTTTCTATAATTGTTAAATTTAGCAATTAGCAATGACAGCATAGAGTTCCATTTTGTTGACATTTCATTAACTGTAATAGCAGCTCGTTCTGATTCTGCAATTTCTTCATACAGAGAAACCATACTAATATTTCCTTCTCTTTTCGTTCTCAATATTTTCACAGGCCCTTGGAAATGCATTGTCCCTAGTCATTAGTCTCTGATACCTAAAGGTTAGAGTCTATAGAATATATGTGTGCATTCGTGGGTCTTATAAAGCCATAGATAGTGGGAGGCTCTTCCTGCCAAATAAAGTTGGTGTTTTTATAACCATGCATGATTTCAGCTAGACCCCCCCAATGAATGTATCAAAATTCCTACTGTTTAAAAGAAGTAAAAAAAAAAGCCTGCCTTGAATTTACTAGAATTTGCACTCTGAAGTTCCACTGAATTCCATCTATAAAGATCATCTGGCTTCTTTAGCAAATTCTCAAACCTTTGCACAGAAGGAACACCTAGAGTTCTTATTAAAAACAGAGATTCCTGGGTCCCGCTCCCAGAGAATCTTAGTTAATAGTATATCCAAGTGGAGCCCAGAAATCAGGGTTTTTAACTTTCTGAAACCTTAAAAGATATATAAACCTTTAGGAAAATATTAGCTGTTCTAAGCAGGGCTGATGATCACAGCTGGTAGGATTGGGCTTGACTTGAGATACTAGACAACTTGAGTCCATTTAGGTCCATTTTCTTCAACCATGTGTCATGGTTCAATCATCTGGAGAGCTTTTAAAAACACAGGTACTCCCAAGGATTGATTCTCATTTATTTGGGGTGTCGGGTGGAGCCTGAAGATGGATATTTTTTAAAGCTACCAAATAAACAAATGGACAAACCCTAGAAGCCTAAGGGCATTTCTGCCGGTGGATTAATCCTAGGAAATGTACACGCTGAAGCGGACATTCAGTAAAACCCATCCGGATCTCTTAATTCCCAGTTTGCTTCGATCTCAGCACACCCAGATTGGCCCCGTAGTTACAGCACAAGAAATTGAGCCCTTCCATTTGGTTTGCATCAGCGGGCAGAATGATTTAGTAGCTCTATTATAAAAGCAACTCCATTATAATTACAGTGTTCGTATTATAAACAAAACAGGAAAAATGCAGAAGCGACAGTCCTTTCATCAAAAACTGTGAAACGTTAACAGTTCCTGGCTGCAGTTGAAAGCAAACTCTACAATGCCAAGAGCAAGGTCTCCAGCCCTTTGGGTCTTGCCTCCTTTCCCCTAAGAGCGACACTACACATTTTTTCAATTAAGCAGTTTGACAACCTGAAGAAACCCACGGCGCAGGGTTTCATGAGCATTTACTGTATGCATGGTATTTGGCAATCTGACAGTTTGCTCCTTTCGCAATGACAAGAGAGCACTCACTACACACTAGGAGAAAGGTTTTCCTGGGGTCCCTTTTCATTAAATAAGTTTTACAGTCGAGGAACATTCCGACTGTATTGGCAAACCTGTCACCGACAGTCCCCCGGTGACCTTAACTCTCTGTCACTCTCCAAGTCCTCAAGTCTTGGCGAAGAAATTCCCTTTGAAAAACAAAGCCCAAACACGAAATATAGATATTTCAAGTTCTGGAGTGTGGTCAGGGGGTTCTATTGGAGCTTTCTGAGCCATGACACCATTGGTGATTGTCCAGGACATGAATTCTAACCCAGTCTGTGCCGGTTTCTTCACATGGACCGCTTTATAAACTGGAATTATTCTTAAAAATGATGCCAAAACTGTCAAAAGTATTCAGTTGTTTAGAAGAGGTTTAGTGGACTGGAAAAAAAAAAAAAAAAAAACACATGGGCTTTGGGGACAGAGAGATGGGTATTCGAATTCAGGCTGAAATTCTATGTGGCCTTGGTCAAATCACATCACTTCTTGGGGGCTCAGTCTCCCAATTTGTGAAATGTGGACAATAACGTCTAGTTTGTGCAGAGAAAGACCGTCAAAATTTTTCTCACAGTTGCTGATAACATAGGGATACTAAATAAATTGGTAAGGAGTTGACACCTGGAAGTTTAGCGTATGGAATTTTAAACAGTTAACTATAGTCTGACCCTCCTAAGATTTCTAGCAGGATAGTTTATTGGGATTATAGCAAAAGGAAAACAGTAAACTAACTTTTATTCACAAATATGGTTTTATTTAATCCTGTTAAGATACTGAATGGTACATGTTGCTACCTTCATTTTTGTATGAAATATGAAGGCATCTTGGAGATCATATGAGAGACTTCTGATATGTTTTAACTTTTTTTGATAACAAGTATACGGAACTTCCTGTCTTTCCTTCTTTGCTCTGCCTGCCAGAAAACTCAGAGTGAATTCCCAAGCTCGGCATATATTTGGAACTCTATTAGCAGTAGCGGTTAGCACATTTGTTTCCTGATTTTCTATATATATTTTAGTAACCAGATTGCATTGTCTATAAACCACCAGCAATGAAGTAGAGACGTCTTAGCTAGCTGGTATGGCAGCCATGATAAGAATTCGTGTCACCCTAATTCAGGCTAGAGCCCCTCGCATGTAACACGGGAATGACGTGGAAAATCTCCCAAGCAAGGAGAGTGAAGACATCACTTATTGCTTGGGTCCCATGTCAAAAGGAGGAGCAAACATATTAGCCTTCTATTAAAGAGGACAAAACATGAAAGCTTTAGTGTCCTTATTTCCAAAATAGGGATAATATATATTTCTTAAGATTGTGTAAAGATCCAGAGAGAATCTTTGTGAGATCGGCTAGAGTAATATTTGATACACAGTAACATTTCAAAAGTCTGAAATATTGATTCTACGAAATAAATGTGGCCCTATTCATTAGAAGTAAACCTCAAACGCACAGACCCTCAACATCGTTTAGGGATCACTTCTCCCTCCAAACTGGATGTACTGTTGTAAGACTCTGCCTCAGGCTGAGCTCACTCGGCATTTGTTGTCCTTCTCTTAGATCACATGGCACGTGGAAATCTAGAAAAGTTGTCTGGAATCTCCAAATTCTTAGTATAAACATTGCTTTTGGAAGTACAGAACTCTATCAAGAATCTAAGCGTAGGATGTTTTCAGGTTTCATGGTTTATAGTCCAGGGGTCCTCAAACTTTTTAAAAAAAACTTTTAAACTTTAAAAAAAAAAAAAAAGTTATAAGTGGCCCGTCACCCAGATAGTGTGCATTGTACTCATTAGGTATGATTTTTAAACAGGGGCCAGTACACTGTCCTTCAGACTGTCGGAGGGCCAGGCTATAGTTTAAAAAAAAAAACAAAAAACAAAAAAACGATGAACAAATTCCTATGCACACTGCACATATCTTACTTTGAAGCAAAAAACAAACGGGCAAAAACACCCGCATGTGGCCCACGGGCCGTAGTTTGAGGACGCCGGGTTTATACTTTAGTGTGCGTACAGAACTGCACCAGAATCATGGCCCTGTCTCTGTCCAACATGGCAGGCTGTATCCACTGTATCCAGAATGTAGCCAGATAAACCATTAAAATGCTCATTGGTCCTCAGTGAAATCCAGGGAAGGATACTGTAGCTCCTCGTAGCCATACCCTAATAAAAATGAGTTAGTTGGCCGGGCGTGGTGGCTCACGCCTGTCATCCTAGCACTCAGGGAGGCTGAGGCAGGCAGATTGCTCAAGGTCAGGAGTTCGAGACCAGCCTGAGCAAGAGCCATTAAAATGTATGCTAGACATTTTTTTTATTTTTGTCACATAGGGCCCTGAGGATCCCTCTGTTCAATTTTTTTTTTCTATTCAGTTGTTTTTTTTATTTTCCAGAATATTATAAGGATACAAATGTTTTGGATACATGGATATCCCTTTTGTATTGCTTGAGTCAAAGTTATAAGTGTGCCCGTCACCCAGATAGTGTGCATTGTACTCATTAGGTATGATTTCATCTATCCCCACCTCCCCCACCACCTGCACGGATGTCCATTGAGTTTTCCTTCCATCTGTGCACACGAGTGCTGATCAGTTAGCTCCAATTTAATAGTGAGTACATGTGGTGATTGTTTTCCATTTTAGAAGAATGGTCTCTAGTTCCATCTAGATTGTTGCAAAGGTATTAATTCATCTTTTTTATAGGAGTTAGAGTTGTTCGTTCTTGCTTTTTTATATAATACATATAGTCATCTCTGCTTTTTAGTGTTTAGTCCATTTACATTTAATCTGATTATTGATATGATTGCATTTGCAGCTACAATTTTATTTATTTTTCTATTTTTTTTCCTATTTTCTATTTGTATGTCTGTGCGGGAATGAGAGAGACAAAACCTGAGGAGTTGAAGCCCCCTGGGGAAGACAAAGGTGCTCGGTGGGTAGAGAAACAACATGGCGCCTGCTGTCTTGGCTCAAGCCTGTGAGCAGGGAGTGTCCCGGGGGATGGGTGGGGGCCTAGTGCCTTGTCCACCAGAAGCTCCCAGCTCACTAGCAGCAGCGGCCTCTGGGCTCATGTGGGCAGAAGGTCTCTCCAGCAGTTCAGAACCCACCATCCATCTGAGGTGGGAGTTGGGGAACAACAAGTCACTCCACCTACCCTTCTCATTGGACGCCAAGCCTCTCGGGAGTTGATCTCTGCCAGTACCTCGCTCCTTCCTGTTCTACTCTGTAACTTCTTCCCATGGAATCTCTGGTCAGTTCCGGCACATTTCCCTTGGAATTATACCTGTGATCTAGTTTTGTTTGTTTTCCATCTAAAACTTTTCCTTCTTTCTGAGACGATCTGGCAGCTAGTGTCTCTGGTTCACCATCTTGATTCAACCCTCCAGATAAATCTAGTTGTTTGTATCTTTTTTATTTCTGTTCTTCAGTAAAAAAAAAAAAAAAAAAAAATTCTATGGATCTATGTTTAGGTTCACTGAAGCACCTCCTCTGTTACCTCAAACTCCTGTAATTCTACTTGGTGAGTTTTTATTTCAAGTATTATATTTTTCAGTTCTAGAATTTCCACTTGGTTCTTTTTTCTAGTTTCTATTTACTACTTGCCTATGCGTTGTGAGTCTTTTTTCTTGTTGTTCATGGAGCTACTTTATAATCTTTGTTAATTCCTACATCTGAGTTCTTGGAACTGGTCTCAGATGATTACCTGTTCTCTTCAGAATGGGTTATATTTTCTTGTTTCTTCATATATCATGTAATTTTGGGTTGTATCATGTGCGTGTATAAATGTAAATGTTACGGTGTGAAGAGTCTGAATTCCATTATAGTTCTCTAAGGAATATTTATTTATTTAGCAGACAATTAAGTATGCTCAAATTGAAAACTATCTCTTAGATGGCAGCTCAAATCTCAGCTCAGTTATTTTGTCTTTGTGCTAATTTGTGTCTGCTACATGAGTGAATGGTTCAGAGGACAGAAATTTGCGTAGCAACTATACATGGAATTGGGAGCTTCCCCTCTCTGCCTCTCTCCTTTCCAAAATTCTAAACTCATTTTCCAGTGGCTGTTGTTGCCCTGAACTCTGTTCTTTTGGTCTTCAAACCAAAAATACTGTGAGTTTTCCATTGGACATTGGCTACCCCAAGTGACATTAACTTCAGTGATGTTAACTTTAATCTAGAAGTTGTGAACTGGGAAACTCACTCTGGACCAATCCATACTTCCAAGCTTTGAGTCTCAACTCCCCTCCAGAATCTGCCTGTTTATTTTTACTCTCTATTGCCTCGAGGCAATTTTTGCGAACTATCAGGTCCACTGGAGTTACTTTGCCATATTGAAAGAGGAACATGTAAGAACATTTAGGAAACATTCCTCTACATTTCCTAACTCCTTTCCTCAAAATACTTAAACTTTGTCCATTGCCTCACCAGTGATATTTGGTTTTAATTTTAAGTAGAAACAGAAGTCAGACTCAGGACTTCGTTGATCATCTTGCCAAGTACATGAGAAGGTTTGGAATGAAAACACAACACAAAGTTCAAAGATAAAATGGTAAATCATCAATCAATTCTGGCTCTTAGACTGGCAGCATTTAAACTCAAAGCAATGAGGCTTGTACAGGATCATGACTACCAATGATTATCTGCATGGTACTTTGCCACCTTATTTTACCTTATTTCTTTGGTCTTAGATATCTCTACATCTCGCCTCATTGAAAACTGCAATAGATAATATCCTAAGAGAAATAAGATATTGAAAATCCTTAAATACCAACATAGAACTATTAAGCATACATTTTCTTCTAATAATAATAATCATTAAATATTCTGTATGCCAGGCACTTTACATAAATTGTAGTTTAATCCTTCATGACCATTCTATGAATTAGTCCCTATTATTAGCCTCATTTTATGGTGGAAGAAACCACAGTTCAGAGAGATTAAGTGAGTTCACTGAGATCACACAGCAAACAGCAGATATCAGAGTCCTCTTAAAAAGAAAATCACAGCAAAGAGGGGGTATTCGGAGTCTTTGGACACATGCCCTATGCTATTAGAAGAGAAAAGAGAAGTCTTTTTCCGCAAGGAAGAAAAAGTGGGGTTTCTAAAACTTGAAAATGGTCTACAATTTCCCTTTCCAATAATTACTGATATTAAATGCTGCCTTTTCAGATGGATATTTTATATTGACAGCTTTCATGTTTAAATAGAGCCTTGCTTCAGGGCTTAAAACACTCATTAGAACAACAATAACATGAGGATCAAATAATTACGTGCAAAAACTCCTAGTAAAGAGGCACACCATACCAGTGCTCCATTTCATTTACTGCCTTTAAATCTCTGTTTTCCACGTAAACTCTCTAGATCAGGGCTCCTCAAATTTTGTAAACAGAGGGCCAGTCCACTGTCCCTCAGACCGTTGGAGAGTGCGCACTGTGGGCCCGGGACGCGTCGGCTGCTAAGCAGGACAGGCAGCAGTGGCACAAAAACACCCAGAGGATCAGATAAATGTGCTAGGCGGCCTGCATGTGGCCCAAAGGCCGTAGTTTGAGGACGCCTGTGTCTAGACAGCCAGGTGACTCACTAGAGAGAATTCAGGCACCTTAGGAAGGAGAGATGCCTGTCTCATGCCACCACAATCTGCATTTGGTGGGTACTTCTGGAAGACGCAGCAATGTCCCGTAGTCCTACAGATTCTAGGAGCGGTTCCTGCCCAGCTTTCTAAACTTTGCATAAACCCATGGGTTTCAGATGACCAGGGCATGAGCAGGAAAGACAGGCAGGCCCAAGGAAGAGCAGGCAGGCATTGTAAAGTGGATTCAGGGGACTGGCTCCTAACCGGAAGCAGGAAAAGGAGTATAGAATCTCTGTGTTCTGGCACATGGAGCTATTCAATGTATATGTTTATTATAACCGGTATTTTTTTTTTTTGCTGCAACCTAGGAATAAATGAAATCGTTAAAGGAGTGAAGGTGAGCAGAAGTGATAGAAAAGGGGAGCAATGTGCACGTGAGTTCTAAGGAGGGGTTCAGAGAGCACAGCCCACTGACGACATGCTGAGTAAGATGACCAGATTAGTACATTTCTCCTTCTTTGCTGCTATTTTTTTCTTAATACATACTCAACTTATCCAGTGAAACCAAAGATGCACGCAGACAAGCAATTACTTTACTCTATCTTCAAGCCTCTTTACAAGAGCTATCCTTTTCTGGGATGGGGTGAAGCATATCGTAATTTTTGTTTTTAATCTCTCTCAGTGATTCTGAAATACAGCCAGGATGACAGCTACTCTTCTAGAATAGAGGTCTCCAACTTGGAGGGATATGATTCTATATCCCTTCAGTAACAAAATAACTGAGTGAAATAAAATTAGCATCCCTCTGTAATATGTGAATATTTATCTACAAATTGTATGCCTATACTAGTCCACTAACATGTTATATATATTGTAAAACTTTGTCCAAAATTGAAATTTAATAAGGATGAGATCAAATATATTATGTAAAAATAAAGATTCTAATATTTTCTTCCCCCCACCAAAAAAAAAAAAAAAAAGAGCTATCCTTTGTTGTCCCAAAGCATGCCTTCAAAGTCCATGGGTCCTCAAACTTTGTAAACAGGGGACTAGTCCACTGTCCCTCAGACCGTTGGAGAGTGCGCACTGTGGGCCCGGGACGAGCCGGCTGCTAAGCAGGACAGGCAGCGGCGGCAAAAACACCCCATGGGCAGGCCGGGTAAATGTCCTCTGCGGGCCACATGTGGTCCTCGGGCCATAGTTTGAGGACGCCTGCTTTAAACCTTCTCTGTTTAGGACTTCCTCTGACCGTGAATCTCATGCTGTTTTAGGAGATCTGTTTACTAACAGAGCCTCTTTCTGCTGCTGCTAATTTCGTTTCCATTCCACGATCATTCTCAAAGCCACGCAAAGCATAACAACCTGACTTTGGAACTGTCTCGCCTTGCCTTTTACATATAAGATTATTAAATATGTGTGGCTGTCTGGTGGGGGGGGGGGAGAACAGTATAATGGCTTGTCAATCAAGTAACAAGGGAGCCACGTTTCATAAAAGGAAAAGGTAATGCTCTCTCCGGAAAAGCAAAGCCATCACTCTTTTATTTAACTGACATAATATTTATACCCCGGTTTTTAAAATGGCAGCTACAAATAGAAGTTGAGAACAGGTTAGTTCTCCAACAGAATCTAGCCCTGAAATTTTACCAGTTTAAAAATTCTGTTTTATGTGTATATAGGAATGTTACCACTGTTTTAAGGGTGCCATGTAGCAGGTCAATTATCGTAAACTATTTGAAAAAAAAAAAATTAAAAGTTAAGTAAACACTACCTCTCAGACTACTGCTACCTGCTTGGAGTGCTCACTGGCAGGACGCAAGGAGATTTTAGAGGGGCTCCAGGGAGGCAGGTCACCCCAGGACTCCTACATCACGAACAAGAAACTTACGGGATCGTTTCAGCAGTGGTCCAGATGGCTTCCAGGTGCAATTGCATTAGGAACATTGGCCTCGAGTACTGAGCTAGCACTCACTCCCACACAGGTAATGCAAGAAGGGAAGAACAAAGGTACCCGTGCGATTTCTGTAGGCATCACCATTACTCTGCACACGGGAGACTGTGGCACAGAGGGGCCAAAGTCACTCAGACACAACCACACAATCACAGCTTGGCAGAACGATGCCTTAACTCTCCATTTCTGTTTTCTTGTATTTTTTTTTTTTTTTTTGAGAAAGAGTCTCGCTTTGTTGCCCAGGCTAGAGTGAGTGCCGTGGCGTCAGCCTAGCTCACTGCAACCTCCAACTCCTGGGCTCAAGCGATCCTCCTGCCTCAGCCTCCCGAGTAGCTGGGACTACAGGCAGGCGCCACCACGCCCGGCTAATTTTCTCTCTCTATATTAGCTGGCCAATGAATTTCTTTCTATTTATAGTAGAGATGGGGTCTCGCTCTTGCTCAGGCTGGTTTTGAACTCCTGACCTTGAGCGATCCTCCGGCCTCGGCCTCCCAGAGAGCTAGGATGACAGGCGTGAGCCACCGCGCCCGGCCACCTCTCCATTTCTGATTCCTACTCCAGGGCTGTTCCAGTCGCACCATTTGACCCTCCTCAGGAGCCCGGTAGTCTTGGCATTCCATTGTGCAAGAAAAATAAAAAATAAAAAAATGAGACCCGCCCATGAGTCTGGCGGGAAGGGCACTTCTCTGGTTTTGTGCTGGTCTGTGCCAATCATCTGTCGGCAGAGTCATTTGCGGGTTAGTTTACGTCCTTCCCTTTGGAACCCTGGCGTCCGCGAGAACCTAAGGGAGTCTGACAAGTGAAAGAACACGGGATTTGGTCCACCTGGCCTGAGTTTGAATCCTGCAATGTATCTACTATTTCTGTGTCCTGTGCAGCAACCCTTTGCCTCCTCTGTTAAATGGGCCTGGCGATCTTTGAGGGTGCGTATGTTGAGAGGTTCATCTCTATTTTGCACATGAGAACAGAGCATCAAACACACTTCCTGCTGCACGCTAGGTGCTGAGGCAAAGCAAAAGCCCTGTGTCCCACCTTACTGGAAAGGTTAACTCCAAAGTGCAAGAGTAGCAAGGAAGTCAGAGAGACTTTACTGCTAATGAGAATCTAGTTAACACCAATCCTCTATACCAGGCGTCCTCAAACTACGGCCCATGGGCCACGTGCGGCCCGCTGACATTTATCCAGACTGCTGGGTGTTTGTGCCGCCGCTGCCTGTCCTGCTTAGCAGCCGCCTCGTCCCGGGCCCACAGTGCGCACTCTCCAACGGTCTGGGGGACAGTGGACTGGCCCCCTGTTTAAAAGTCTGAGGACCCCTGGTCTACATGCTAGCTCCTCACTGCTCTGATCTCTACCTCTGTGCTTCCTTCACATGCCTTTCTTTGAAATAAAAGATATCATCATCATAAACACCAACTCGTTCCCTAGGGTCTTGTTTAAAGATAATTATTTCCCTTTTTATCTAATCATTTTGATCCATGTCACGTTGCCTGGTTTGCTCAATGCATTAATCGAGAGCAGCTAATCATTCATTCAACAATTATTTACTGAGATCCTACTAAGGATCCTACTAAGGTGCCAGGCACTATTCTCCATAGCAGTGAACATAATGCCCCCAAATCCTGCATTCACGCCGCCTACATTCTGGTGGGGGAAGCGAAAGAAACAAAATAAGTATGTAAAATACATGGCTGGCTAAACAGTTCTAAGTGCTCCGGGGAAACACAGAGTAGAAAGGGGGATCGTGAATGCCATGGGTTGAATTATCTCTCCCCCAGACGCTCAGAAATAAAAGGTATTGCTGAAGTCCTAAACCCCAGTACTCAGAACGTGACCTTCTTTGGAAATAGGCTTGTTGCAGATATAATTTATTTAAGCTAAGCTGAGGTCACGCTGGAGTAGAGTGGGCTCCTAATCCAATATGACTGGGGTGCTTACAGGAAGATGACCAAGTGAAGACAGAGCCGCAGGAGAATGAATGCGGAGATTAGAGTTATGTAGCTGCACACCAAGGATTCTGGCAAACCACCGGAAGCTACGAAGAGGCGAGGAAGGTCCTCCTGCACATTTCACAGGGAGCATGGCCCTGGTGACACTTTGATTTCAGACTTGCAGCCTCCAGAACAGTGGGACAATAAATTTCCATTGTTTTAAGCCACCCAGTTTATGGTATTGCGATATTGCAGCCCTGGGAAAGGAATACGGTGAGTTAGGGGAGATTGATGCATTTTTGAGCAAGGAGATCAGGAGAGATCTCACCGGAAGGGCAACATCCTGAGAAAGACCCTGAATGAATGCAGAAGACAGCCAGGAAAGATGGCCCCGAGTGGAGAAATTCCAGGTGCAGGAAACAGAAAAACGCGCATGTCCTGCGTAGGTGCACGTTTGTGGGACACGACAGCAGGGAGGCCAGTGTGGCTGGAACAGAGAGGGGAGAGTGGCAGGAACGAGGTCAGACTGGTGACAAGGAGGGAGCTAAGGGGGTGCTGAACATCACGGGCACCATAAAAACTTGGGCTTTTACCTGGAGCAAGGTGGGAGACCACTGCGGTTCTGAGCAGAGATGGAACGAGATCTGAATTACGTCTGAATATAACAGACAGGGAGTAAGTAACCAGAACATGTAAGTAACTACTAAAGTCAAGAAATAGAAAAATAAATAAATAAATAGAAAAATCAATAGAAATCAATAGAAAAATAAATAAATAGAATAAATAAATAGAATAAATAAATTTAAATTTATTTAAAAATAAATAGGGAAAAATGGTAATTCAAAGAAGAAATCACAATAGACCGTGAACATAAGAAGCTCAGCCTCACTCGATGTGAGGAAAATGCAAATTAAAATGATGAGATTCCATTTTCTCCTATCGGATTAGTTAACATGGAAAAGACTGACAGAACTGAGTGTTGTCCAAGATATGAGGAAAAAAATAGCACAATATTCTAGCGTATTGGTGGAATCGTGGATTGGTGCATTATTCAAATGAGCAACTTGACTATATTTATCTAAAGTGACACGATACACACCCCATGGCATAGCGATTCCTCCTGGGGGTGTGTACTGGGTTCAAGAAGAGACAAGCACAAGGAGACATATACTAAAAATATTGTCACAGCACTTTTTAAGTATAACAAAACTTGGAAATGACCTAAAAGTTACCCTGAAAGAAAAATCGGTGAATAAAATGTGCTACATTTATGGGATTGAATAATACACAGCTGTTAAAAAGAATTAATTGGTTTTATAGGCATCAATGTGGATACTACATAAATGTCTCGTGAGGAAAAACAACACAAAGAAAAATGTTAAACATACAAACACAATCGTATGTATTTGTTGCGGACACACATGTATGTATATAAAAGTATAAATAATGGACTGATCCAATACTTCCCAAAATTATGGCAGGACATTTTGGGCAGGGGGTGCAAGCGACACAGAAAGTGGAGGGTAGGGGGAAAGGCAGGACGTGGCAGGTGCAGAGGAATTAGGGTTATCAAGAACTTTTCAAGAAAGAGAAAACAACACTAAGAGCACATCTGACCAAATAAAATTGGGTAGCAGGAATATGGGTGCTTTTTTAATACTGCTTTTTGTGTCTGTCTGTACTTTTAAGTTTCCTGGAAATAAAGGAAGGAGGGAGGGAAGGAAGGAAGGAAGGAAGGAAGGAAGGAAGGAAGGAAGGAAGGAAGGAAGGAAGGAAGGAAGGAAGGAAGGAAGGAAGGAAGGAAAAGGGAGAAAAGGAAGGAAGGAAGGAAGGAAGGAAGGAAGGAAGGAAGGAAGGAAGGAAGGAGGGAGGGAGGGAGGGAGGGAGGGAGGGAGGGAGGGAGGGAGGGGGGAGGGAGGGAGGGAGGAGAGAATGGAGGAGGGAAGGAAGGAAGGAAGGAAGGAAGGAAGGAAGGAAGGAAGGAAGGGAGGAAGGGAGGAGGGAGGGAGGAGGGAGAGAAGGGAGGAGGGAAGGAAGGAGGGAGGGAGGAGGGAGGGAAGGGAGAAGGGAAGGAAGGAAGGAGGGAGGGAGGGAGGGAGGAAATAAAGAAAGGAAGGAGAGAGGGAGAGAGGGAGGGAGGGAAGGAAGGAAGGAGGGAGGGAGGGAGGAAAGAATGAAGGGAGGGAAGGAGGGAGGGAGGAAGGAAGGAAGGAAGGAAGGAAGGAAGGAAGGAAGGAAGGAAGGAAGGAAGGAAGGAAGGAAGGAAGGAAGGAAGGAAGGAAGGAAGGAAGTTAGTTAGTTAGTTAGTTATTGCCAGTTCTGGAATGCGCTTACACTGATCGCAGAGGGTCGGTGTTTAAGGACACTCAGAACTGTGTTGTGACAATCAGGGAGCCTGATGAGATTCCTGCCGAGTGTCTCAGTTAGCAGGGCCGCCCGTCACGCGGCGCGACAGAGGCCCTGGTCAGGGAGCACGGAGCACCAACCACCCGCGGCCCGCCGCAGCACGCTCCCACCGCCCGGGGCCGCGGGCGCCACCGTCACCGGGAGGAGGGAACGCACATTTACAGACAAGCAAACTGAGAGCGCGCCCTGGACATCTTTTCATCCCTTCTCCCGAGCTCCTTGCAATTTTCTAGAGCCAAGGGAACAACACGCTTGATGAGTCCTTCAGCAGACTCAGCAGTTCTGCTGTTCATGTTTCTCTCCTTGAATCCAGCTGGCCGTTAACCTTACATCTTCTAGGGCTTGCGATGAGGTTTTCTCCCTACAAAATGAAATCCCTACTTTAGGATAATTCAGTTTTGCTGTTAATAACCAAAAGATCCTCTTTGAGCCACGGAGATCGTTCTTCAAAGTGGCTAGAATCGCGAAGAACATTCCTTGTCTTCCTAGAGGGAGAGTCTATAGAGGAAAAAAGAGCTAGCAGGAAAGTTCCGAAATTAGGAGATGAAAGCACAAACGGACCCAAATGCCTCCTCCTGGGTCAATATTGTGTGTTTAGAAAGAAAGAGTCAAGCAAACCCTTAAAGAAAAATCTGACAATCCCCAAATCTTTACACATGCAACTAGGAGTCAAAAGGTACTGGGTAAAACGCTTTGTTTGCCTCAACTGCTTGGCCCTTATCATACCCTAATATTTAAATACCATTCCTTTTGTGTGCGTCATCCTACAGATGAGGTTTGCACTGGTTTCTAACAATAAAACAAGCAAGATAGAAAGGGGATGTTATGAATAAGTTAGCCATGTAAATGTGCTATTTTGTGCCTTTGAATTTGGGCGATGACAAACGTGATTCCACACATGGAAATGAGACTTTTCAGAGCTACTACGCTGAATCATTTAATTTGTCTGAGTAAGGACTTATAAGAACGTGGCCGCTTTGCACTGCCGTAAACACTGGATTTTCAAATGAACAAATGAAGTCTGCGCTAACTCCTTACAAATGCAACCGCAGGGAAGGGCATCTAGCAAGGAGGCGGTGCACCAAAACAGGATGGGCAAAACGAACATCCCTCCCCAACCTCCTGAAAGTAGAAAGAAAGAGTCCTACGGCCTCTGGTTCTGCATTTTCTGCTCCTGCATAGAAACGGTGGGGGAGACTATTGCTATTTTGGGTTGTCACAGGATGACTTGTCACTGCTATTCAGGACAAATGAAGACACCATCATTCTGTTCCTCCAGACCAGGGGTCCTCAAACTTTTTTTAAACAGCGGGCCAGTCCACTGTTCCTCAGACCGTTGGAGAGTGCGCACTGTGGGCCCGGGACGCGTCGGCTGCTAAGCAGGACAGGCAGCGGCGGCAAAAACACTGGGCGGGCTGGATAAATGTGCTAGGTGGCCCGCATGTGGCCCTCGGGCCGTAGTTTGAGGACCCCTGGTGCAGAACCATAAACCTAAGAACACTTTAGCCAAATAGCACAGGGATACACATTGATTGCCATGGCGATTAAGGACATGGGTTTGAATGTTGGGATTTAGCCACCAAATAGGTCCATGACCCTATCCAAGTCATCAGTCGTCCCTCTGCTCATTTTCCTCGTTGGTAGAATGAGGATAGTAACGTTGCCTTCATCATAGAGTTATTAGGGGAACTCAGGGAGACAATTGATGTAAAGAGCCTGGCTGTGGTTAAAATCTGCCTATTTTTTTTATCATCATTATCATTGTCATCATTAGTATTGTGTTTAACAGTATCTCTGTTTTAATGCATTATCCCGTTTTCATTCAAAGCTCGTTAGAAACACAACTCACCACGTTGTTCGGTAGTTAATTACTTCCATACATTTAGCAAAGTGTGTGTCAAGCATCTAAGGAGTGCCAGGCACTATGCTGGGGGCCGGGGGGCTAAGGTGATCTAGACATCCTCGTGGGACCTGTCCCAGCAGGTAGGCACTGGTCAAAGACGCCCACAGGGAGTGTGTCGTTCCAAGCTTAGGGAACAACTGCTAAGGAAAAGGAGACCATCATTCTAAGAGATGCTGAAACAAACTTGGAACTTGAATTAAACCTGAGACCTAAAGGGTGAGGAAGAGACAGACAAGGGCTAACTTTCTAGAGAAAGAGAACATGACATTCACAGGCACAGAGTGTATAGCACATCTGTGCAGTTACTGAAAGCCAGTGCGAAACTATCCGCTGAATAGTTCGATTAATTTAATACGTCAAGCACCTACGACAAGGTCTACAGACACAACAGTCCCTGTGCCCTCAGTCTCGCCTCCTAACACTTAGTCCTGTGTTTGGAAAACACCAACATTCACTTTGCAACAAATAAATTCCACGTTTGGTTTTGATCCCAAAGAGATTCCCGCATGCATGGGGAAACCAGAATGCTTTCATTCAGAGAAGGAATATCACGTAAGCCAGGTAAATTCCTTTTCTGCTTAGTAGCCCCTATACCTACAACTAAGTTTAATTCATTCCATGAGGCTACCAAACTATGCTACTAAAGATGGTCATGTTTCTGCTTTATGTTTATTTTCATGTTACCTTTAATTTAGTAACCAGCCTCAAATTCTTCAGGAAGTTGGTAGAAGAGAGGAAAAGAAGAGAAAGGAAAAGAGGTCTCAAATTTCTTGAGATCTGGGAATTGTCCAATAGGCTTTTTGTAGTTTTTATGGTATCTAACATGGTGCTTAACGGAAACCATTTAATAACTTCTGATTTATGAATGGATAAAGAATACTAAACTTTATGGGCTCAACTTGGGGCCCATTATAAGGGGAGGGGGGAGTGAAACTTGGTAGGAAACCAGAATATGCCACCCCAAAATACACCTCTTTAGAATAAGGATTATTCTGAGCTGATTATTTTCAGAAAGTGCAGCCATAGGAGAAGCTCTGAAAACAGAATACAAGTTGCCTTTTCCTGTAAGAGAAATTTGCATTTATAAAGGAAATCTCTATTTCCAAGAGTGTCTTCCTGTCTACCAGGAAGAGAAGGATGACTAAATCCCTGAGACTCTTATCAACGGAGAAGATACCAACTTCAATCGGTATAGCAAACCTCTCCCTGTTTAGCAAGCTGTTCCAGGTCATCTCCCCATAACCAACTTTCCCCCACACCCTTCTTTCTTTATTTCGGGGGGTGATGGCAATTGATCCTGAATTCGAAGCCACCTCTTTGAGAGATGTACTCATGCCTCTGGCTCTCTCCCATGTACACCTGAGATGTACATGTTATTAAACTTCTTCTTGTTGACACAGTCTGTCCCAACTAAGAAGTGTGAAAATTGGAGAGAAAAGCATTCTTCCTCCCCTACACTTACTTTTCTCTAATCTCCAGGTTGAAAGAACTCAAAATGGTAGTTGAAAAGCTTAGCACGATTTTCACTGCAAATTAGCCCAATAATTACACAGAAGAACCAGGGAGACCAGAAGAAGAGAGTGGGAAGTGAATTTTAAGATATCATTAGAGATTGCTTTTAGAGATTGCGGTCTTTATAAGGAAATATTTCTCTTTCTTACCCTACTGCTAGTAAAAACAAAAGAAATGTCATAGTTTTAACTGATGTCTAAGTAATGGGGGAAAATGTTAAGCTTCCTTACAACAAAATCTAAAAATATTTGCAATTCCATATCCTAATTTTCTCTCTGTTATTTTGCCTCCTCTACATTGGGAAAATAAAGTGTCATATAATCTACCTTGTTAACTATCAGGAAGAGGGGAAATCAATTTAGAAGAAATTTAGAAGATACCTATTTTATCAATATTAGAACACTGTAGAGTTCTGTCTTACTCACAGCCAAATCAATCCAACTTAAAAAAAAAAAAACAAACAACAAATGTTGCCTTTTTGAAGGCATTAAAACATTCCATCCTTATCTTTAGCTCAACATATTAATGAGAATCTCTGAATTAATCTCTGATCACAAACTGTGATATAAGAGCCGTCTGCTTCAAGTAGCTTTCATAACGCCTCAGTTCTCAGACCAGTAGAAAATCTTCAAGATTAAATCATTTCTGTATTTTCCTGAGAAACTCATTATTGCTAACAAGTATACCACTTCTCCAACTAGTTGGTAAACAGAAAAGAAAATATTATTAAGAGACAGTACTTGAGCAGATAGTTAAAAGGGGAAACTCAGAAAGTAAGATTGTGATTATATATAATGAGGAGATTCTCAAAATGCCAACGCAAGGGAAGGAAGGAGTCGCAGCTGAATAACATGTTTTTAAAAGGTGAGTTATTCCATAAAGCAATTACTAAAATGTGAGAGTTCTTCCCATGGCTCTCAACCTCATACTCTGAAAGAGAACTTCTCATAATGCAAGACTAAGAGACCCAATTACTTCAGCACCAAGCTACATCCTAAATCTCTGGACTTGGCAGTTCAAAAAAAAAGAAACTCTCGGAAAATGTTCTTCTAAAATCTTCACTAACAACTCTGACTTTTTAAATGTTGAGTCTGAAAGGATGAATGAAAACCAACCAATTAGACGGCAAAGTAGAGAAGAGAGACCACTCAATCGAAAGACCTACCAGACTTCCAGGTGTACCTGGAAGTCTCCTAACTAGTAGCTAACTAGCTTCGAGACTTAGTTCACGTGTATAATAAAAATCATAACCATAAAAAATTAACAATTATGAAGCACTTAGTATGCCAAGGATTTTTTGTACATTGTCTAACTTTATCCCTATAACAAACTAGGAGAGACACACTATCAGACAGGCCGTGCTGGAGGAGAGCTGAAGAGCATGTTCAAGACCACCCATGGCTCTGAGGGTGGATCAGGATTTGAACACAATACTCTTGGATCCCAGAGCCCTGCCCTTAACTATCCTCTCTGCAGACCCTCCCCTATGATGGTCTAAAAGGCTTCTTTCATCAATAGGGAGTTATGATATATGAGCCACTCAACAAACCAAACATACTGGATGTTTTTCTACTGATAAACAAAAGACCTCTTTGTTATG
This sequence comes from Microcebus murinus, assembly GCF_040939455.1. Lineage (NCBI taxonomy): Eukaryota > Metazoa > Chordata > Mammalia > Primates > Cheirogaleidae > Microcebus > Microcebus murinus. The sequence continues at coordinate 7,462,294 of NC_134133.1, read as the reverse complement.
TTCCAATGTCTATGGTACATAAAAAACACACCAATGTCAAGGTAAACTCAGGAGGAAGGAATCCATAGGTATATCCAGAAATCCTCCCTACTTCTACCATTCAGCAGATCATACCTTTTTGAACAACCAACTTCAATAAGAACTAGCCAAAAAGAGATCTATGACCTATATCAGATATATGACTTTTTTTTTTTCCTGTTTCCTGGCTAGTCACTCCGTTTGTGTTGATACTATGTTGCTTTAAATTTATTAATAAAAGAAAGCACTGAAGCTCCATAAGAGTTGCTTTTCCTGTTTTCAATCTTGTAGAACTTCAGTTTCCTATTCATTTTTAAAATTATTTTAATAATGTTTTTTAATTAACCCACTATATCGAAAATGTTATTGGCATGTGTTATAAAAACTAAGATATTTTACCTTTTTTATACTAAACATTCAAAATCCAAAGTGCACGTTACACCGATAGCCCGTGTCAGATCAGAATAACTACGTGTGAATGCTCACTAGCCACCTGTTGCTAATGGCTACCATGTTGGACAACATAGTCCTAGAGAGTTTGGCTTAGAAGAGCCCTGGTTTTTGGTATTTTTATGTCTCTTTTCTTGGGCTGGTCAAATTCCCCAGAAAAGTATCTTCCAATCTCCTGCCTTAGAGATTAATCTCCTACCTTAACGATTGAGATCTTGGCCGGGCGCTGTGGCTCACGCCTGTAATCCTAGCACTCTGGGAGGCCTAGGCAGGAGGATCGTTCAAGGTCAGAAGTTCGAAACCAGCCTGAGCAAGAGCGAGACCCCGTCTCTACTAAAAATAGAAAGAAATTAATTGACCAACTAGAAATATTTATATAGAAATTGAGCCGGGTGTGGTGGCGCATGCCTGTAGTCCCAGCTACTCGGGAGGCTGAGACAGGAGGATCGCTTGAGCCCAGGAGTTTGAGGTTGCTGTGAGCGAGGCTGACGCCACGGCACTCTAGTCCTGGCAACAGAGTGAGACTCTGACTCAAAAAAAAAAAAAAAAAGGATCGAGATCTTTCTAAGAAAATATTTCTCTTTCTTACTCTACTGCTAGTAATAACAAGACAAATGTCATAGTTTTAACTGATGTCTAAGTAATGAGGGAAAATGTTAGGCTTCCTTATGACAAAATCGAAATAAATTTGCAATTCCATATCCTAATGTTCTCTCTGTTACTTCAGAAAAATTCTGGTAGTCCTTTTGTGTCCTCCTCATTGGGAAAACAAAGCTATCATATAATCTACTATCAGGAAGAGTGGAAATCAATTTAGAAGAAATTTAGAAGACACCTATTTTATCGATATTAGAGCAACTCTGGCTGCCACTGAGATAGAGAACCATTTGCTCAGGCCTGGTAAAGAGTCAAAAGACCTCAACCAAGGTCTCTGATAAAATAGGACACAGTGGAGAAGCCAGCCAAAACCAGTTAGAACAAGATGGCCCCGAAAAATGACCTCAGGGTACCCTCACTGCTAATTGCTAATTACACAATGTTTACCATGTATTTGCATACTAAAAGAAATTCTTGACAGTTGACAAATGCCATGGCAACTCCCAGAAGTTACCCAATATGGTTTAAAAAGATGAGGAACCCTTATTTTGGGGGATGGACACTCCTCACCCCTTTCCCATAAGTCTTAGGAATAACCCTCCCTTCCCTTGACATAAAATTAAACAGAAGCTATAAAAATAAGACCCTAGAAACTCACAAAGTGCTACTACTCTCTGTTCCTCTGAGAGATAGCCACTGCTCTGTGTATGGGGCAGCTACCTCATTTTTTGTGGGGTTTTTTTGCATACTTCAATACCCTTACTCTGTTGGCTCCTTCTTGAATTCTTCCCCTACGCGAAGCCAAGAACCCACTTGGCCTCAGGCCAGACCTCAGTTTTGGGGTCCACTTTCCTGTATCACCATTGTTCTGAGATCTAAGTATGGGAAAAGAGTGGGAGCCCCATGATGTGGTCTTTCACTTAAGCCCTCTGTTTCATTACGGTAGCCCTGTTCCCAGCTATGCCTGGTGGCTCTAGTCACACATCCTGTGGGTAGTTCACCCTCTCCAGTCTTCCCCTTAGGGAATCAGGGAGCAAGGTGGTAGGAAAAGCCATCCTCAGACTATACAGAGGGGGCACGGACTCTCAGGCTAACAGTTATTATTTTTTCAATATTCTTTCAAAATATTCCTTCACTCACACTTTTAGATATTTGCAGCGCCACTAATTCCTAACACTATATTGAATCTCAGCTTGGATCTCACCTTTTTCCTCCCTCCTTCTAAATCAGTTTCTGGCATTTTAAAGCAGCTTCTACAATTAAATTCTGTTATCCTATTTTCTTTTGTATTTTCTTCTCTCCTTTTTATTTTGAGAAAATTGTAGATACATGAAAGTCGTGAGAAAAAAAATACAGAGATTCGACGCATCCTTTACCCAATTCCTTCCAATGATAACATCTTGCAAAAAATGATTATACGATAATACAACTGGGATATTGACATTGATACACCCAAAACACAGAATGTTTCCATGACTAGGGTCCTCTTACTGATCTTTTATACCCACACCCAACTTCCCTCCCACCCCACCCTTCCTTAACCCTTGACAACCCTAATGTGTACGCCATTTATATAATTTTGTCATTTCAAGGACGCTAGACAAATAGAGTCATGCAGTATGTAATCGTTTGGTATTGGCTTCCCTGCTACCCCCTCCGCCTAATTCCCTGAAGATTCAGTCAAGTAGTTGCATGTATGACTAATACCATTGCTGAATAGTATTCCACGGTACGGATATACCAAAGTTTGTTTAACCATTCACCCATTGAAGAACATCTGAGTTGTGCCCAGTTTTTGGTTATTACCAATAAAGCTTCTATGAGCATTCATTGTGTAGGTTTTTGTGTGAACATACGTTTCCATTTCCTTTGGATAAATGCCCAGGAGTATGATAAGTACATGCTTAATTTTATTTAAAAAAAAAAATTTGCAAAACTGTTTTCCAGAATGGCTATACCATTTTACATTCCCACCAGCAATACATGAGTAATCAGTTTCTCTGCATCTTTGCCAGCATTTGGTATTATTGCTATCTTTTATTTTAGCTATTCCAATACATTTTGTAATAATATCCTACTGTTATTTTAATTTTCATTTCCTTATGGCTTAATAATGTTGGACATCTTTTCATGTGCTTGTCCAACATCTATATAACCTCTTCAGTCAAATGTCTGTTCATGACTTTTACCTCTTTTCTTATTGGATTGTTTGGGGTTTTTTTAACTGTTGAAAGTTCTTTATATATTCTAAGAAGTAGTCCTTTGTCTGATATGTGGTTTGCGGGTGTTTTCTCCATTTCTGTAGCTGTTCTCTTCATTCTCCTAGCAGGATCTTTCACAGAACAAAAGTTTTAATTCTGACACAGTCCAATAGATCGATTTTTTTTCCTTTCATTGTGTTTTAGTGTCAAAGAACTCTTTGCCTAGCCACCGATTTTCTCTAATGTTTTCTTCTAAAAGTTTTATAATTTTATGTTTTACATTTAAGTCCATGATACATTTTGAGTTAACTTTCATATAATGTGTGAAACTTTGTTTTTGCCAATGGCTCCAGGAAAATTTGTCAAAAAGGCTCTTTTTTTCTTTTCTCTATTGAGAGATATGGCATATTTGCTGAAACTCAGTTGAGCTTATTTGTTAGGGTCTGTTATGGGGTTCTTTATTTTGTTCTATTGATCTATGTGTCTGTCCCTCTGTGGATAGACACACAGTAACTATGTAATAAGTCTTGAAATTAGGTAGACCGATTGCTCCTACTTTATTCTTCTTTTTCAATATTGTTTCAGCTACTCTAGTTATTTTATTTCCATATATATTTTAGAATATTCTCAGCTATATATAAAAAAAATCATGCTGGGATTTTGATAGGAACTGCATTAAACCTATAAATTAGTTTGGGGAGAATGTGTACCTTTACTATGCTGAGACTTCTAAACCATGAATACGATGTTTCTCATATACTTAGATTTTATTTCTTTCATCAATATTATATAATTTTTGATATACAAGTTCTGTAAATGTTTTATTAGATTTTTACCTGAGTATTTCATATTTTTGTGTTATTGTAAATTATACTTTACAACATTTTTTAATTTCAATGTTCACATATTCATTACTAATATACAGACATACAATTGATTTTTTAAAAATTTTATTGTGCATACTGCAACTTTGCAATAATTCACTTATTAGTTTTAGGAGTAGCGTTTGCATTTTTTTTCTTTGTAGAGCACTTAGGATTTTTCTGTGTAGAAAATCATGTCATTAGCAAATAGTGACAGTTTTCTTTCTTCCTTTCTACCCAATGCCTTTTATTTCCTTTTATTGCCTGACTGCAGTGACTAGAACTTCCTGAATTATGTTGATAGGAATGGTAAGAATGGAAATCCTTACTTTACTTCCCAAACTTAGGGGGAAAACATTGAGGTGGTTTTTTTTCATCTTTAAATATATATAAGCTGTAGGTCTCTTATGGATGGTCTTTATCAAGAAAGATCCCTTTATGTCTATTTTCTAAGAGTTTTTATCATAAATCAGGGTTGAATTTCTTCAAGTGCTTTTTCTATTATCAGTTGATATAATCGTGATTATTTTTTCCTCTTTATTAATATGGTGGATTATATTGATTAACTTTTTAATATTGAAGTGGCCTTGCATATCTTGAATAGATTCCATTTGGTCATGGTATATAACTATTTTTTTCTGAATTCTATTTGCTAATTGCTAATATCTTGTTAAGGACTGTGTGTCTATATTCATGATGGTTAGTATATATAGTTTTCTTTTTTGTGCTGTTTTTGTCTTGTTTTTGTATACAGGTAATACTAGCTTTATAAAATGAATTGGGAGGTGTTCTCTTCTATTTTCTGGAAGAGACTGTGTAAAATTGGTGTTCATTCCTCTTTAGCTGTTGGGTAGAATTCTCCAGTAAAACCATCTTGGCCTAGATATTTCTTTTGGGGAGTTTTTAAACAATGAATTCATCCAGACATGGTGGCTCATGCCTGTAATCCCAGCTACTTGGGAAGCTGAGGCGGAAGGATCACTTGAGCCCAGAAGTTCAAGGCTAAAGTGGGCTATGATCATGCCACTGCACTCCAGCCTGGGTAACAGGGTGAGACCTCATCTTTAAACCAAATAAATAAAATAATGAATTCAATTCCTCAGTAGTTATGGGCTACTCGTGTTATCTAGTTCATATGAATAGAATGTGGGAATTTGTGTTTTTGAAGGAAATGGTTTATTTCATCTAAGTTATCAAATTTATAAGTGTAGAGTTGTTCATAGCATTCCTTTTGATGTCTACAGGATCTCTGGTGGTATTCCCTGATTCATGCCTTTAATTTGCGTCTTCATTCTTCTTTGTTAATCTTGCTAGCAGTTTGCAGCTTTATTAACTTTTTCAAACAATCAGCTACTCCTGCTTTCTTTTGATTAAAGTTTGCATGATATATCTTTTCCCATCATTTTACTTTCAGCCTTCCTGAGTTGTTACACTGGAAGTGAGCTTCTTATAGACAGTGTGTATAGTTGGGTCATGCTTTTTAAATAATTCTTCTAACCTCTGTATTTTAAGCAGCATATCTAGACCATTAAACTTTAACTATTGATATTTTAAGATTTATCTTGAAATTTTAATTTTTTTCTTTGTTTTTTTATTTGCTCTTTTTTTGTATTTTTCTGTTTTCTTTTTCAAGATTTCTTGTAGGCTACTTGAACATTTTTTGGAATTCTGTTTTGATTTATCTGAAGTATTTTTGAGTGTACCTTTTTATATAATTTTAAAATGGTTGCTGTAGGTATTACATTAGATATTTATAACTTACACAGCTTACTGTTGTTATCATTTAACCAGTTTGTGTGAAGTATAGAAACCCTACCACCCTTTGCATTCTTTTATCCTCCTTCATTTACCACATAATTATCTTAAATACTTCCTCTGCATGCATTTACATTCATATCAGGATGTTACAATTTTTGCTTCAACCTTAAAATATAATTTAGAAATCCCAAGCGGACAAAAATTTTTGCTCACTCTGTTTTTTTTGTTTGTTTGTTTTTTTTCCTTCCTGATGTTCCAGGGATCTATTTTTAATTGTTTCCTTTTGATTTAGATAACATTTTTTTAGCCACGCCTTTAGGGTAGGTCTGTTGGCAACAAATTCTCTTAGTTTTCCTTCATCTGAGAATGTCTTAACTTCCTCTTCAGTCCTGAAGTGTATTTGCTCCGGCTGTAGGATTCTGGTTTGACTGTTGACTGTGATTGTCATTCAACACTTGAAAGTTTTAAGTTCCTGATTCCCAAGGGAAACTCAAAAACAATATATGTAGGGAGAGTGCAAAAACAAAAAAAAATCTGCAATGAACTGGAACCTATGGAATGGAAATGTCACCAAGCTACAGAGGATTCTGATTCTGGAAGGAGAAAGAGACATGTGAAAAATAATTACAATAATGTGTAATAAGTACAAACATGTAAGTATGTACCATGTTTTCCCCAAAATAAGACAGGGTCTTATATTTATTCTTCCTCAAGAAGACACCTAGTAGGGCTGATTTTCAAGGGATGTGTTATTATTTTTAAGTACGGTACAACCATCTACATTGATTCAACTATAGTTAAGTCATCTTCTGGAACATCATCATCACTCTCCAAACCCTGAATTCCATCCTGAATTTCTTGCAACTCTATTTCCTTTAGAACCACTGGTCTTAATCTCTCCTGTTGAGCACTAGAGCTCTCATGGGGCAGATGAGAAGGGCTGCTGGTCTTCTTTCTCGCTCTGCGATGACACGCATGGGTTGTGCAGATACGCTGCATGGCCATGCCCATCACTAGGGCTTATTTTCATAGCCACGCCCATCACTAGGGCTTATTTTCATAGCTACGCCCATCACTAGGGCTTATTTTCATAGCCACGCCCATCACTAGGGCTTATTTTCATAGCCACGCCCATCACTAGGGCTTATTTTTCATAGCCACGCCCACCACTAGGGCTTATTTTCATAGCCATGCCCATCACTAGGGCTTATTTTCAAAGTAGGGCTTCTATTGTGCACATGCTTAGACATCTTGCTGAGGCTTATTTCATGGGTAGGTCTTATTTTCGGGGAAACACGGTACTTGTCACAGAGAGGGCAGGCAGCAGTACTTGGGAGGATTAATAGAAGCTTCTTGGAGGAGATGTGTGAACGAGGTTCTGCAGGTCAGGTTGTAAAAGCAGTTCCCAGCTGGAGGGGGCAACTTGCCTAAAAGCCCTGAGCGAAGCAGGCAAGATGGTGCATTTGAGAAGCACTGGGACCTAACGCCTGGCTGCAGCCCGGGACATCCGCAGGGACAGACAGATATGAAATGGCAAAGACGGGTAAGGGAGGGTGTGGGGGCATTCAGCCTCTACTGAGGAGCTTAAACTTGACTCCATGCACCTTGAGAAGCTGCCCATAGTTAAAACTGGTGAATACAACGTTTAAAGCAATGATTGCTACCGTAGCACCCTTTCTTTCTAAAGGAGCTTTTCAATGAATTATTAATATTATCTTTCGCCTACTATGTACCAGAATTTAGTTTATGGACTGGTAGGGTGTGTTAATGGCCAATAAAAATAAAAGGCTCAGCTGATTCCCTGCCTTTTTTTTAGCACTCCATTTTCAACGCACTCCATTTTCAACGCACCCCATCCTGCCTGCCGGGTGAGTTCATGTTTCTGTGGTCAGTGGACGGAGCGGCGTGGAATGAGATCATGATGGCCACGCGTGAAGGGAAGCATCTGCAGCTTTCCCGTGGCTCTGCAGCACCTGGCTTTTGTCAGCTTTTGTCAAAACATTAACATTTCTTAACGCATTTTAATGTAGTCTGCATTGTGCACGAAATGAAAATTTCCTGATGCCAGTGGCTGATTTTAAAAAAATCATATGTGTGTGCAGTTTGTCCAGTTCACACTCTTTGCTCCAGAAATGCCCAGTCTCTAGTGCCGTTCACAAAGTCCTGGGGACCTTCAGAGACTGGTGCTGGTTCCGTTTTGTCTCCCTTCCCCACTTACTATGCTGCACTGCCCAACCACGTACACCTTCCAACTCCTAGAAGCATCTAGAACAGGGGTCCTCAAACTTTATAAACAGGGGGCCAGTCCACTGTCCCCCAGACCGTTGGAGAGTGCGCACTGTGGGCCCGGGACGCGTCGGCTGCTAAGCAGGACAGGCAGCGGCGGCAAAAACACCTGGTGGGCTGGATAAATGTGCTAGGTGGCCCGCATGTGGCCCCCGGGCCGTAGTTTGAGGAACTCTGATCTAGAGTCTATTCTCGGGTTGAAATAGAATTTATTTCTGCATTCACATAAATGGATATCTGTAACTGGTAGCACATTTTTGGTGAAAAAAATAATTTTCGAAAAGGGTAAAAAAAAAAAAAACAGAATAAAAGGTCTGTATGTGGTCACAGAAGTACATATGTAACTACCTCCTTATTTCCTTTCAGTCCAAGTATTAAGAAGAAATTAGAGCCACCTTCATGCTAATCCGAATCCTAACGCCAACCCTAAGGAAGGCAAGATCACCTTGGGGACTTGATCTACTTGAGATGTGGTAGTGAGGCTTCTTTGGGTTGGTTAGGAGCTCTCTAGCACTCAAGTCTATCTCAAGGAAAGAAATCTTCAGGGCCTAAAGGCCTTGAAAGTAATGTCAAACATTTGAAAACAGAGAAGCAAAGCATGAACGTTTCCCCTACAAAGTCAAGAGGTGAACTAGAATATTAACAGGCAGGGGATTAAGGACCCAAAATTCATCGCCATGATTAGGACAAGACGCACTTCAGATCGGGAGGGAATCAGCTTGAATTCCTTCGCCATTAAAGACAATTTTTCTCTTAATTCCCCTTTCGTTTATGATGGATCTGTATTGTCTTCTGTTTTGTCTCTGTGAGTGTTATGGCCACGACTAGAATCTGCATGTGTACCAGCTCCACGCTCTTCGGTGAACTTGACAATTCGAATGAATCCGTCCTTCCAAGGTGGAAAATTATTCCCACCTCTCCTTGTGAGAAAGTCTCTCTTCCGGAAACACTTTCTAGTCTTGCTAAGTGCGTGCTGAGATCCCTTCCTGCCTGTGAGCTTATTAATTAGATTCCAAAGATTTTATATCCAGGCAGGACAATAACTCAAGCCTAGCTGGGAATCCACTTTTCTGGAATAGGTGAAGTGTGGCCATATTTATCTAGAACTGATCATACACGTCCCCTCATTCTCTACGCGGATTACTTTTTATCCCCCTGTTCTTCTTGGCATCTTTTTCAGTACTGCCTTGAGGCCTTTCTTACACCGTTATGCAACAAACTATATCTGAATTTTGTTCAAATAAGCAGGGAGACTAGCATTTTTCTAGAGAAAAACAGATGGCCTATCAGTAGTGATCTTTTCCTTTTCTTTTTTTTTTTTTTTTTTTTTTTGAGACAGAGTCTCACTCTGTTGCCCAGGCTAGAGTGAGTGTCATGGCATCAGCCTAGCTCACAGCAACCTCAAACTCCTGGGCTCAAGCGATCCTTCTGCCTCAGCCTCCCAAGTAGCTGAGACTACAGGCAGGCGCCACCGTGCCCGGTTAATTTTTTCTACATATATTAGTTGGCCAATTAATTTCTTTCTATTTTTAGTAGAGACGGGGTCTCGCTCTTGCTCAGGCTGGTTTCGAACTCTTGACCTTGAGCAATCCTCCCACCTCAGCCTCCCAGAGTGCTAGGATTACATGCGTAAGCCACCGCGCCTGGCCCAGTAGTGATCTTAATTTTTGCACATATCATGGCATGACTTTACTGACGACACCATCTCATGGATGCTGTGTACAATGTGATGTCTAACAGATTTGTATCAAATGTCTAAAATTAAGCAAACACATGAGTTAGTAGGGTATTCTCATGTACGCTATACTTGACAATAGAAAAATAAATGAATAGTCCAATACCTTCATTGCAACACTCTGTTTCAGGTTTTCACCTTAGACTCTACCAGTCTTTTTTTTTTAACTCTCTTCTGTTTTATGTCATTATTTTATCTAGAGATCCCAAAATCCAATTCTTCATCTGTATGTACTAAATGGAACCATAGATTCTCTTAATGACCCAATGGATTTTTGAACCCTAAACTACCCTATTGTACGTTGTCTCGTTTAGAATAAAGGAAAGTTAAGCTTCTGGCAGTAAAGGACAAGCTGTCAATCTGTTAAATAAACTCCTGTCGGAAAAGTAACTGCGTGCATTGTGTATTAGCATAATTTATTAGAACGATTAGAACGCATCCTTGCTGTCTTTTAATTAGATTATTCCTTGTTCTGGTAATTATACCAGACAAGGGAGAATAATAGTTTCAGGATTCTAAAATCATCTGTAGAAGGGAATGATCAATAATGCTAATCTACTGGAGCACTTAAGTTCCCAGAAAGAGATCTTTTATCATGAGCAATCCTTTGTATAGTCGGCGTCATTTCTCAATGTCTCTGCTCATCCTGCCCAAAGTTGAAAAGGGAAGACGACACTGGACAAACAACATATTTATTCCGCTGTCAGAAACCCGGCCGGGGCTGGGCCACCTCTGGCCTCTGGTGCCTCAGACATTGCTTCACTTCCCTTGCAAAATGCCAACAAGCAACCGCAAACGAAGGACTTGAGATGCCACGTGGGGCAGCTCAGCTCGCAGTCTGAATGTCTAACAGGAAGAATGCAGGGTTTTCAAGTCCTGGTCCTTGGGGTCAGGAAAGCACAAGCGTCCTCAGTTTCAAAAAACATATTCAAATAGATGAACATTTCTTATCCACGAGAAGACTACTGAATATAAAAAAAAAAGACTGACTGCGACATTTCCGTGCATGAAGATAGTATCTGTAAGGAATTAGTGGAAAGCGTGTATGACAAAAAGGTATCTGGCTCTCAGGGGTGAGAGTTGAACTACTGTCTCTGGTTTTATGTTTTGGAGACCATAGAGAACTCATGTCCTACACAACTGTCACCAAGCATGTTAGAACATTCTAGAGAGCAGCTCCCAAAACTTCTAGGATTCAGAGTCTTGACAAAGTCACGGCTGGAGGTATCCTGCCTCACGGATGACTCCAGAGTTGAATGGAGTGCTACTGGGGGACACAGAGCTGGCACCCGGGTGTCCGGAGTTCCCTGTAACAATGGACAACAGACATGTCCCACCGACAGCCCCGCTGGTGACCTCGTCTGCCTTAGTCAATGCGAAGTCCTAATGAGACCATGTCTAGACAGTATTGATCTCCCACCAGAGAAAAAGCAATTCAGAGTGTGAACTTCTTTTCTACCTCAGTCCAAATGACACCCAAACTGCGATCTCCCGTTCACGCACTGCTAACACTTTCCGAAACCAGAGGCATTTTATCAACCGGGGAGCCAAGGACCCCATGGGCTTCTTCTCAAAGTACATACGACACTTTTCATATTCAAAAACAAAATCTTTGCTATTCAAGTAGCAGATTTAAAAAGTTACACAGGCCTATTAAAGAACCTTGACAAAGTAAAAGAGTTTTTATATATCTTTTTTCTCCTGCTAGGCAAAGGAGACAAACTTTAAAAAAAAAAAAAAAAGAATGAAAGTCACATAAGACGAACACATGATAACTCAAGTTAATGTGGGCAAAATGGCTAAAGGAGAAATCGTTAGCTTAAGCCATCCGAAAGGTTTTCCATGAGTTCTGGCAGTTTAGGAGCAAGAGCAGCTACCGTTTCACTCTGCTATATACAAGCCAGCTGAAAAGACATGGTTGTCCATAGAAGCGTCCTTCATATTGTCAGGGATGCTACTAAGAACTTAGGGTCTCCCACTACTCCTGCCTCCAGGCTGGTCGCGTCTACCAGGCAGAACACTAGGGTGGAGGCACTAGAGCTTTGCATTTGAATGCCCCATGGGGAGGCGCTGCATGCTGAGGATCGAATCTACCTGCAGACAGGAAGAAAGGGGATATGGTTTATGATTCATGTAGCAATGCAATTTAATTTAATAAAGCTCCCAGACAATGCGATGGGGAGCTGGGATTGGGAACCTCAAAGCAAAACAGGTAACCAGAGAGAATTCCTCCAACTCCCGGGCTGAAAAGAAGCCATGACTGAGTGAGGCATTCAGGGGTTTCTTGAGGGTGGAAAATCTCATAAGGCAGGTTTCTTGCCTCATTAAAGGAAAATAAAATAAGCATTGTATTATGTCGCAACTAAATCAAGGCATAGAAAAATGCTAAATAAAAATACAGCCAGAGAAAGAGATTTCTACCATTATAAATAATTTCTTATAAATGCCATCTAGAGACAAAAAAAATCATCATTTGGGTGATCCTAACCATAAGAGCCTTGCAAGTCTTGGAAATACTTTGCCTTCTAAGGCAACCAGGAGAAAGTTCCTTCAGTCTACGATTTCTTGTGATGGATTTTGAACCTTTGGAATATTTGCTCCCCAATCTGAAATTTAAAGGGCTAACAGCACGATGGCTGAAAACCTTATCTATCGATAGCACCAGACTTCTCCAAATGGACTGAATATGATTTCTTGTAGGCACAGTAAAAATCCTACACTTGTCTGAAATGAAATGAAAGGAAGCCAATCCTGAATTTCTTTTTCTCTGGGTTAATAAAAGGCGCAAGCACACCATCATAATCAAAAGAGAAGGACACAGTATTCATCCTTCTCTTTTTGTCCAAGGCAGGTATCAAAAAGTTGGGTTCTAGATAGTGTACATGATAGTGGTGGATTTCCAGGAGATAAAGTTAATGTTCAGGCCACCTCAAAACTGACATATTGGCCGGGCGAGGTGGCTCACGCCTGTAATCTTAGCACTCTGGGAGACCAAGGTGGGAGGATAGCTGGAGGTCAGGAGTTCGAAACCAGCCTGAGCAAGAGCGAGACCCCGTCTCTACTATAAATAGAAAGAAATTAATTGGCCAACTAGTATATATATACATATACATATATATATATATATATATATATATATAAAATTAGCCGGGCATGGTGGTGCATGCTTGTAGTCCCAGCTATTCGGGAGGCTGAGGCAGGAGGATCGCTTGAGCCCAGGAATCTGAGGTTGGTGTGAGCCAGGCTGACGCCACGGCACTCACTCTAGCCTGGGCAACAGAATGAGACTCTGTCTCAAAAAAAAAAAAAAAAACTGACATATTGGGGTTAAGGCAAGGACGTATATATGTATTGCTGATTATCAAGAGGGAGAAATAGCGGTGAAAAAGAGAGTTTGGTTAAATATTTAAAAGATATGCAACTTATTTCAAAGTAAGGCAAGAGCAGTTATAATTTAGGATAATTTTGTTGGGGAAAGCTAACTCTCTCTAAGGAAATACAGACCCTAGCAAATACCTTATAAATAACACAAAGGCATGCTGTAGCGTTTGGTAGAATCTTATTTACCTATTCTGATCTGGCCAAATGTTCAATTAGGCAAACATAATAGGAGAAAAATTCTCTCTATTGATTAGGTAACTGATTTAAAATATTCATGAACTTAGCAGAAGTAGTAAGTTCCAGAAACAAGAAATAAATCATATAAATCAACAAAGAGGAATGAAGGCATTTTGTGCCATCCTGGAGAATAGATTTTCTTAGGTACTGCACAAAATCATCAACTTCAGGGCAGGAAAAACCCCACAAACACAAACCCACGGCATTCTTATTCTTGCCTCCACAATTTTATAAGAGCTCAAAGATGAAACCTCTTTCTTGAGACTTCTCCAGAATGTGATTAAACACATTGTCTATTTTTAAAATAATGTTTTCTGTCATTTAACGTCATGTAATAATTTTTGTCAATGACTAACCAAATACGCTTCACTGTTACATAAATCAGTTCTTACGAATCCCACAAGTAAAGACATAGAGGTAGCTGTTGGTCTTAATCCTCTCTTATAAAAAGCCCACTTCAGCTTTTTCTTTTCAAATCTGAGTAATCATATTTGTGACTATCTTCCAAACGTAGTTGAGAATTTTCTGAATCCTTTAAAAATCAGTACATGAACTAGAAAAGGTATTTTTCCAGGGTTAATATGAAGGAAAGAAAGTCTTTTTCATTTCTCTTTGTTTCTAAATTCAACTTGGTCTTCATTAGTGCTACATAGCTGCCTTATTATTCAACGGCCTCTGTGACCCCTGATAGTTTCCCTGAAGGTACATATTTGTTCACCAACTATGTTGCAATTTTGTGATATGCTGGATTTTTTTTTTCTGATATTCTGCTCTGCATTTGTTCTAAATTAATTAATTCCAATTCTTCTTGGCTTCTACTACTTCTGTTTATTAAACTCACTCTAAAGGTGAAGATCATTTTTAAAAAAAAAATTATAATTCTTTACTCTCAGCTTGGTGTTAATAATGAATTTAATAAAAATTATATTTAGTCAATTTTAAGTGCATGAAAGACAAAGATTGTTAAAATGTTAGTGCTCCAAGCCTTCCATTCCCCCACAAAATAAATGTATTTTTGCTTAGCCTTTCCCCTTCGCCCACATCTGAAGAAAAATACCAATTTTTTGTGCTGCGGAATTATTTGAATGATGACAAAAAAACAGACCTAGAAAAGTGGGAGGAAAATAAAAGGAAAAAAAAAAAAAACCATCTAAGGCTGTAGACTTGAGAGAAATAGTATAGCTATCTGAGAGTAAAAGATTGAAAGAGATAGCAGGAGTACCTGGCTCCTGAGTGGTACAGAATGAAAAATCACTAGAAACAACAAGGAAGATAAGAGAGAATTTTAAGAAGAGTTACCATGTGCAATGCATAAAATAATTTTCAATGTTCTTGGAGAAGCATAAATAAAATTTAGAATTATTTTTCAATTATTTCAGTTGCTATATTATCTGAAAGCCGAACCACATGTGACCATAGGACTTAGTTACGCTATTAAAATACCCTCCAGTGCTGATGTTTTTGTCTTTTATACCTAGACTGCAGTTTTCTTTGAATATCATAAACATATACTTACACTAGAAACAAACTTGATCATCCCATGTGGTTTCGAGAGTTCCCAGTCTGATTTAGACAACATTCCACCTGTTAATTCACAAGTTGATGTCTGAGACAACCTCCAAGACTACTTACATAATTGATAAATGTATATGAAAACACTGAAAATGAAGCTGTCTGTGTGTCCCCCACACACAAGACCCACGGAGAGGTCATGGTTGCCGATAGTAACGTAGTTTTGTACTTACGGGCAATGCAGCTAAAACAAAGGCATAAGAAAAAAAATAAAAGAGCAACCTTGCAACTTGTAATGTTAAGCTTCTTGTATAAGGTTATTTAGAAAGCAGCAAGCATTTATGGCTTTATTGCTTTGCTATACAGAGAGATCACCGAGAAAAAATGTGAACATAACCTCAGCTGCATATAGAGTCTCCGCATTTCTTTTTCGGTTGGGTTACATTATTAAAAATCAATATGACATAACATAGCATGCTATTCTTAAGGAAATACATAAAAAAATTTAAAAACCTAGAGCTAAATTAAAAGGTTGTCACCCTTCTGTCCAATATGTTATATATTTATAAATTAAACCTGTCACAAATAACGTATCACATAGCAAGAGGGTGTCTGAAAGAATGAGAGAGAATGGAGGATTTAGAAACATATATACAAATATAGTAAACAAAAACTCCAAGCCATTCCCAAGGATCTAAACAGCCTAGGCCGTGCTCAGTGGCTCACGCCTATAATCCTAGCACTCTGGGAGGCCAAGGTAGGAGGATCGCTTCAGGTCAGGAGTTAGAGACCAGCCTGAGTGAGAGTGAGACCCTGTCTCTACTAAAAATCGAAAAAACTAGCTGGGCATGGTAGCACATGCCTATAGTCCCAGCTACTCAGGAGGCTTAGGCAGGAGGATCACTTGAGCCCAGGAGTTTGAGGTTGCTGTGAGCGAGGCTGACGCCATGGCACTCACTCTAGCCCGGGCAACAAAGCCAGATTATGTCTCAAAAAAAAAAAAAAAAAACAGATTAAATAAGGTAACATAAGCAAAAGCACCACGCACAGGGCCTGACCCAGGGCAGATGCTCAATAATGCGCTGGATTTTAATCTAACCCTTGTTACACTAGACACGCCCACACACTGCTCTTTGAAATCTTATACGGAAGAATATGGCAATCTTGCATCTTTTCTTTCCAAGCTGTCATTTCCAGTTAGGGTCCCCTCTGAACAGCTATCCCCTGCATATTTTGGGCATGGAGGAGGCTCTGGCCCTGGCCCTGGGGTCTCAGAAGGCAGAAGGTAAACGCACTGCAGAGAGAAGCACTTCTCTATGCTTGGGTTGCTCTCAGCAGATTGGATTCCTGATAGGGGCTCCTCTTTCCAAAGTCTTAACCCAGCACATTCGGCTCAAAGCATAGAGCTATCAAATGATGAAGGTCCCTTTCTTTCCAAAAAAAAATCTTAATTCTTATCTTAGAAAATATATCTGTGAGTCTCTTTTGCTGGCTTACTTACAGTGGGAGGCCCCAGGAATTTAGCAGGGGTCCTCAAACCACGTGCTGCCCAGGCCACGTGCTGCCCACCGAGGACATTTATCCGGGTGCTGGGTGTTTTTGCCGCCGCTGCCTGTCCTGCTTAGCAGCCGACTCGTCCCGGGCCCGCAGTGCGCACTCTCCAACGGTCTGGGGGACAGTGACCTGGCCCCCTGTTCAAAAACAGTTTGAGGACCCCTGATTTAGAGACCGGAATTCTTTGTCCTCCCTTCTCCTTTCTTCTTTCTCTCCTTGAAATTTCTGCCCGTGGTAAAACCACAGAAAAAAAAGGAAAGCAAATGAATTTTCTTCTTAGTCGACATGTCTTGTGATACACTCATTTTTTGGAAGTCCCTCCAGGGTGCTCCTTTATGAGAATAAGGGATGCTAAATGAAAGAGAGAACCAGAGGCACAGTTTTGTCCTTGACACATGGAGAGAGGATATTTTTCTCCTGGATTTATGGTGCGATGCAAGTCAGACACTTTCCTTCCCTCTTTTCCCTCGTCTGTGCTTCCCACGTGTTGCTGCTGGCCACCACGGTCATAAATTTATAGACACCTGTGGCTGTGGCCTCAGGTAGCTCCCAAATGACCTAATCCAGACACCATTGTCCTCTGTGCCCCTTTGCCATTACTCTGTTTTCCATTCCTCTTCCTTTTTGAAATCCACTTCCGACTATTTTTCACACGATGTTTTAGCTTTCTCTCCTTTCCTTTAAGTTGAATCTCTTTCATTTCTTCCTTTCATTCCCGTGGCCTCCTGGGCCCGAAGCACGGTTTCTCTAGCTTTGCAGGGGTTTCCGTCTCCAAATTTAGGGACTCTTGAGAACTTTACTATCAAACTGCCTTTTCTAAGATAGAATGTAATTTTTTAGCAATGTTAACTAAAAGGAGATTTTGAGACTTTCGGAATGCCAGGGGTCTTAGACCTCAGATCTCAGCTATATCTGTTACCACGGTGCAAGAGGATGTCTAGAGTTAGGGCACAATCTTTCTTTCTTTCTTTTTTTTTTTTTTTTTTGAGACAGAGTCTCGCTTTGTTGCCCAGGCTAGAGTGAGTGCCGTGGCGTCAGCCTAGCTCACAGCAGCCTCAAACTCCTGGGCTCAAGCGATCCTCCTGCCTCAGCCTCCCGAGTAGCTGGGACTACAGGCATGCGCCACCATGCCTAGCTAATTTATTTATATATATATATATATATATATAAATTTATATATATTTATATATACATTATATAAATATATATATTTTATATATATATATTGGCCAGTTGGCCAATTAATTTCTTTCTCTATATAGTAGAGACGGGGTCTCGCTCTTACTCAGAGCTGGTTTCGAACTCCTGACCTTGAGCGATCCACCTGCCTCGGACTCCCAGAGTACTAGGATTACAGGCGTGAGCCACCGTGCCTGGCCTAGAGCACAATCTTTGAATCCAGGCCAAACTCTTCTAAGACAGCCGCCCTTCAACCCCCAAAGATTCCCACTTGGTGTCTTCATGAGATTGGAGGGCCAGGCTTTGGAGTCAGATGGACATGGGTTCAAATCCAACCTCTGGCACTTAATTAGGACTCAACCTTGAGTAAGCCATTGAACAACCTTGCTGGGCTTCAATCTCCTTGTCTGAAAAATGAGAATACAGATAGCTACCTAATGAGATTGTTGTGAGGATGAAATGAGGTAATCTTTGCAAAATACACACAGTGTCTGGCACGTGGTGAGCATTCAAACTCGGTAGCTGTTATTTTTATTGTTATGAACTGATTAAAATTTTGTATATAATGGATTTTTCTTCAAAAAAGCTCACCAAACCGACCTTAACAGCAGACATTAGTTAAATCCTTATTTACTAGCCCTTAGTCCCAAATAGCACCCAGTTCAGTGTTTTCACGCCTGAAAAGTCACTAAACATTTTGAAATTGGAATTGAAAATTAAGGACATAGATTTGCAAACCCGAAGGAATAGATAGATAACCAGTTATGCACATTTGGACATAACATTAAGAGTCTCTATTTTCAGAAAGTACATCCCTTTTAAAATATATTTATTACAGTTACCCATGGAGACTGAATATTTTTATCATCAGTTGCAAAACTGTCTCCTGAAACAGGGAAAACTGTGTAATTATAACTAGAGCAGACTTCACACGCTAACCTTTTTTATATAAGGGAAGAACAAAAAGCAGACGCTCAGTAAGAGTCTGGGAAGAAGAGGGAGAGAAGAAGAGAGCCAGCGACAGAGAGAATGAGAATGAGAGGAAAGAGATTTGATGAGAAATACTATTCGGCTTTTGACCCTTCCATGTACCAAAGTAGATGGGATGATCGTACCATTTATGATTGCTGTCAATTCTCTCCATGGAAACAGACTGCACAATGAGACACCTCCTACCACTCAACACAAAGAGAGTAAAATTGTCATTTCTTTACAGGACTTTTGCAAAAATGAAAAAAAAAATATATATATATATATAATTGTTACGATTTCAAATAAATAAGTGCAAGGATGAAACTAATTGGATCCAATCCAACAAAGCAAGGTTTTCACCCTGGAAGATAAGTAAATTCTTTCAGGGCATGAGAATGAAAAATTCATGGACTGATCCTGACCTCTACAAAAAAGCAGTCTGATCTGCTTCAGTGTCAGACACACCTGCTTTCAAATGCTATTTCTGGCCGGGCGCGGTGGCTCACGCCTGTCATCCTAGCACTCTGGGAGGCCGAGGCAGGCAGATCGCTCCAGGTCAGGAGTTCGAAACCAGCCTGATCAAGAGCGAGACCCCGTCTCTACTATAAATAGAAAGAAAGTAATTGGCCAACTAATATATAGAGAAAAAAGTTAGCCAGGCATGGTGGCGCATGCCTGGAGTCCCAGCTACTCGGGAGACTGAGGCAGGAGGATCGCTTGAGTCCAAGAGTTTGAGGTTGCTGTGAGTGAGGCTGATGCCACGGCACTCACTCTAGCCTGGGCAACAGAGCAAGACTCTGTCTCAAAAAAAATTAAAAAAATAAAAATAAACAAATGCTATTTCTGCCATTTACCTGTGGGGCAAGTTTCTTATCCTTTATGTGCTTCGATCCCTCATCCCTAATATAGGTATGAAAATATCCGTAAGGGAGGAAGGATTTAGGCTTGCCTCTCTTTCTCTATCTCCCTATATTCCACGTCTCTCTAAGGAGCAATCTTAATCTGACTGGCCAAACTTAAGCATATTGAGTCTCATTGACTGAGTGGCAGGGTCACTATACCATACAGGTTCCTTCCCCCATTTCTACTTCCTTTTTTCTAAGTTGGGAAAAGTCTGATGCCTCAGGCCAGGCTATTCCTTCTCTCTTCTGCCTTCTCTCCATCTTCAGGGAGCAGCATGCATGAGCCACGCTAACGTCTAGGGTTCTTGCTTTCCTCCCCCCATTCTTTCATTCAGCCCCCCATCTCTTTACACTGCTCCCCACTCAGAACTCTGGAGCATGGTGGTCACTGGAGGGAGCCATTTGGGAAGCGACAGGAAGCCCCATTACAGGTGGCTGACCCTGCCAGGTGACCTATGTGTTTCCCCAAAAATAAGCCCTACCCATAAAATAAGCTCTAGCAGGATTTCTAAGCATGTGCGCAATAGAAGCCCCACCCCGAAAATAAGCCCTAGTGCTGGGCGTGGCTATGAAAATCAGCCCTAGTGCTGGGCGTGGCTATGAAAATCAGCCCTAGTGCTGGGCGTGGCTATGAAAATAAGCCCCAGTGATGGGCGTGGCTATGAAAATAAGCCCTAGTGCTGGGCGTGGCTATGAAAATAAGCCCGAGTGCTGGGCGTGGCTATGAAAATAAGCCCTAGTGCTGGGCGTGGCTACGCAGCGCATCTGCACAACCCATGCATGTCGTCGTGGAGCGGGAAAGAACACGAGCAGCCCTTCTTAGCTGCCCCTTGACAACTCTAGTGCTCGACAGGAGAGATTGGGGCCTGTGGCTCTAAAGGAAATAGAGTCGCAAGACATTCAGGATGGAATTCGGGGTTTGGAGAGTGATGATGATGTTCCAGAAGAAGACGACTTCACTCTATTTGAATCAATGTAGATGGTTGTACCGTACTTAAAAAAAAAACAATAATAACACATCCCCTGAAAATAAGCCCTACTAGGGTGTCTTCTCAAGGAAAAATAAACATAAGACCCTGTCTTATTTTCAGGGAAACACGGTACCTTTGTCAGCGTTCTGTACTGGAAGGTACTGGGCAATGGACCAACTACTCAGGAACTGAGTGATAGATACTTTGCTCCATTTCATTGCGGTAGGGCCTTCACACTTGCTCTTCCCTCTCTCTGAAATGATCCGCATCTTTAAATTACAGATCTTTCAATTATTCGGGTCACAACTCAAAGGTTCTGTCTTCAGAGATACCTTCCCTGACCCTGCAGTCTAAAGTAGCCTCCTAGGCCAGGCGCGGTGGCTCACGCCTGTAATCCCAGCACTCTGGGAAGCCAAGGCAGGAGGATCCCTCGAGGTCAGGAGTTCGAGACCAGCCTGAATAAGAGTGAGACCCCATTTCTATTATGAAAAGAAAGAAATTAATTGGCCAACTAATATATATAGAAAAAATTAGCTGGGCGTGGTGGCACATGCCTGTAGTCCCAGCTACTTGGGAGGCTGAGGCAGGAGGATCACTTGAGCCCAGGAGTTGGAGGTTGCTGTGAGCTAGGCTGACGCCACGGCACGCACTCTAGCCTGGGCAACAGAGTGAGACCCTGTCTCAAAAAAATAAATAAATAAAAAATAAAATAATGAAGTAGCCTCCTCACCTGCCCACCAAGTCACTCCTCCACGCTGATCTTTTATTTTAAGGGCTCTCACCACATCCCGTTACGTTCTGCATTATGTGTTTGTTGGCTCTCCCTACCTTCTTCCCAACCAAACACACGCATTGAAACACCATCAAACTAAAAACAAGTGTCTCGTTCGCCACTTGTCTGTCCAGAGCCAGGTGTCCGGTCACAAAGTAGGGGCACACCTGCCACCCCCCATGCCCAACCAGGTCGACTGGATTCCTCTAGAAAGTTCCTCTCCTCAGCTGACCCAGGTAGCACACCAGCTGGTATACAGAAGGCATTCGAAATTTTAGAGAGGGTGTCTCTGGTCTGTAAATTTCTTTTCTACCAACAGAATTTGTATAACCCACTCATCACTTTGGATAGTATCTTATTCAATCTACCTTATTTGTCTTTTTCCATAATCCCCAACATAAGGGGCACAGCTTAGTAAACCCCCCCCCACAAACCTACAGAAGAGCAGTTACCTGCCTGTCTAAACCACGGGGCTGGCTCTAATGAAGCCCTCTTGTTCTCACATCCATCCCTCACCCCTGTACACACACACACACACACACACACACACACACACACACGCACACACCCCAAGGAAAGCTCACATTTGCATTCCAGATCATCTCCAGCAGAAAGGGAGGAAAACCACTCTTTTTAAAAGAGCAAGCCTAAAATTATAATGCTCTTGAAAATATTGGCAGTGAACGTTTCCTGTTAAGAAAGACGCACTCCCGGGCCAAAGATAGCCGGGTGGCATCTCAAATTAGGGATAGTTTTTAAGTCAGCGGCTAGACAGTCTCTTGGAAATCTCTTTAAATACCTCTCAGAATAAAATACGGTACACGCGTATCAGGAGGTCCAATATACAGGCTTTCCTCTAGCATCAGAAGAGATAGCTATTTCTTTGATGGAAGATCAGATGAAGTCATTAGTGTGAGTTTACCAGCCATGTATTTTTTTCATGCATAACAGAATGTGTCAATACTAGGATCACACTCAGCGCTAAGATGCTCAGACTAAGAGATGCAGGAAAATGAGACTGACTCTCAGCTTCCATTTCATATGTACTAAGCAGCATATATTAATTGAGGGGAATGCCTAACAGAATGGTCTATATTATTTTAATCAGTACTTCTTCTTCGTCATCCTTTTGTGACCAATTCTATGTGGTTAGAGTTGGCAAGAGTTTGATGCGCACAAGATGCAACTCCATTCTATTCAAGACCACTTATCTTTATGTCATGAAGTCTTTCTCTTAAAAACCAAAAGACATCAGCTCTACAGAACTTCATGCTGACACCTGGTCCCCAGTGGCCCACTTCATCAAGAAAGAATGTAGACAGATAATCATGCTCATGGAATGTTCCTGAATAAATCTCTTTACAAGGTTAATGTTGTGGCCCGTTTACAGGACAGAGGATGAACACAGAACACAAAACATAAAGGAAAACACAGACACACATACAGACGGTTGACTCCAGTAATAATACACCGGGTCAGTTTTATTTTTATACTCTAAAAAATTAAAGTTAGTTCCTTGTACGTAACCACCCAGGCATTGTAGCAATGGCCATAAATTCCGGAATAGCCTTAGGGAAGCAGATGTCCCCTGACTCTGAATTTCAAGGTGGTTCCTCTAAGCACCAGGCATAGATCATGGACTGAGATTAGCAAGGATGGGCAAGGTGAGTCACAGGGGGCATTTCTCATCCCCAGCTTCTGTTAGGGTGACCCCCTAAGATCTTCAGCTGAACCTAAGCGGCTGTGCATGGCTTAGGTCGCCCCTCCCTTGAGGGGTCTTACCCGTCATTGACTGACCAGCCATCTTATGGGGTGTTTATTGAGTGGCCTCCAGACCCCCAATGCCATGGGGTGGGGCCGCTCTTGCTACTCGCAGCTCAGGTCCTTTGTTATGCCTCTAGGCAGCACCTTTGTTTATCACAGGGAGCCTGTCTGTAACACATTACTTTCAAACGCTCTGGGCAGAACACGTACATTACTCACTAACTTTAATTCTTAAACTAGGAAAATATATGTCAGTCCCCTACAGTTAATTTTAGAAAAAAAAAGGAAGCAAACAACAAAATTGGAATTTTTCTATGGTATAGTTAATCTGATAATACACTTTGTATCTATCGTTTTTGGAAGTAGGCTTAATGTAAATCCTAAAAAAAGAAAAATTCACATTTCCATAAGTCTTGTAATGATTAATTTTACGTATGAACTTGACTGGGCCACGGAGTGTCCAGATATTTGGTCAAACATTATTCTGACTATTTCTGTGAGGGGGTTTCGGACACATTTAACAATTAACCCTTTGCACTCACTTGCTTTTTTCTCGGTTCCTTTATTCTACTCAGGATTTAATTTAATTTTTTAATACCCCAGATTTTACAAAAACTGGAGTTTCTTTGCATACAAACTTATTCATTTGGATTTTTTAATATTTCAAATTATTGACACATTCAAAGAGTAATTTTAATCTCTATAATTTTCCATGGCGTGAGCTGCTACCGATGCTAACCATGTCAAATCACACTCGACAGCTGAGTGCAAAGGGTTAAATCAATAGACTGAGTAAAGTAGCTCGACCTTCCAAATGGTGGCCCTCATCCAACCAGTTGAAGATCTGATCCTCACTCAAGGAAGAGGAAACTAACTCCTCTTGCCGGTCAGTCTTCAGCTGGGACGTGGGTTGTTTTCTGTCTTCAGACTCTAACAGGAACACTGGCTCTTCCTGGGTCTCAAGCCTGTTGACTTTGGACTCAAAGTACACCACCAGCTCTCTGCAGCTCTCTCCAGCTTGCCAATATCAGATCCTGGGAATTTTCAGCCAATCACACGAGCCAATTCCTTACAATAAATCTCCTTCTATCCATACGTATGTGCACATCCTACTGATTCTGTTTCTGACTGAAACAACTGTTAAGTCCAAACCCAAAGATTAATAATTTTCTTCATTGGTGTGGTACCTAACTGCTCGGCTCTTTACCAACTATGCAACATTTTTTCATGAACTATCATGTGTCAGTCACCCCACCACACATTTCAGAACTCTCTTTGGGTACTTAAAACTTCATAGATTATGTTTAAACATAATATACATCAAGGAAGGATGTAGTGAGACTAAACTGAAAAGAATAGCTAGTAATATCAAATATAAGGGCAGCCTTGAATATAAAGAGATATTATTCCATTTTATCAATGAAAAGATTAAACAAATTTCAAAAGCTTGTTCCTATTAATATTTAGGATATGGAAAAAGTGCTTAAATATCTACTTATACTTTTTAATTCGTTAATTTCATCGGATGTTTAAAAATACACATTTTAGTCAAACTCTGATGTGAGCATCTTTGCCATGTAAGAGATTCCCTTTCAGCTCTGCAACTGAGTTTTCCAGATACTACTTCTCCTCTTGGTTTGAGAAAAGACACTCCTTGAATCACGTGTGATTCTGTCTCTGAAATTTGTCTCTAAAGGCATAAGTCCCCATTTCCATGATATTAGCAGTTTGCTCTTTGAAATAAAAATCCATCTTCATACAGGTATATATTTTGATGCCCTCCATGTATTCTTGTATTGCTTTATTTTTTAACTTTTAAATTTTTTTCTGCCCAGTATGATCTGCAGAAACCTTGTATTGTTCTTTAATGAGCTTTTCAGAAGCTCTGTTTGGAGCAACACCCCCAAAACTTGGAACCGTGAAGTCCCAGCCCCCGGAATCATGACGGACTCTGTGTTCAGTTTCTTTACTCCCTTTTGACCTATCCAACAGACAACCTTGACCTTCTCAAGCACCCAGCACCCTACATGAACATTGGGTGAGGCCATTTCAGCCCACTGTGACTTCCCACAGCAGCACTTAAAAGGACCAAAATATAAAGCAAGGCCATCTCTTCTAGCGCATAATAAATTTGCAGGGGAAGCAAACCTCAATTTGTACTTGAGCATATATGGTACATTTTAGCACAATTCTGTCTTTAAGATAAACAATGAGCAAACTTAACAATAGTTTTGATACTTGGCTTCATTTTATCTTTTATCTAATGATAAATTAGTTAGTGAACCTGAATATCCAGAAAGACAAAGAAGTATTTTTTTTTTGAACAGCAGTCACCAACAATAGTTAAGGGCTTATTTTTGTATTAACATACATCTGCGATGTACTTAACCTGTTTGTGCACAAAAAAGATTTTTGTACATGAAACCGAAACTTTTGATTTTCCCCAAAGGTTCTTTAGACATCATCCCTTTGGTGTCCTTAATAATAACCTCAGAGTTTATGCAAAACTTAATTTGAGACCTAATTACTTACTGTGAAAAATCATAAACACCAAACAAAAGTAAATATAATATCCAAATATCTAAAAAAAAAAAAAATAGGCCGGGCGCGGTGGCTCACGCCTGTAATCCTAGCACTCTGGGAGGCCGAGGCGGGTGGATCGCTCGAGGTCAGGAGTTCAAAACCAGCCTGAGCAAGAGCGAGACCCCGTCTCTACTAGAAATAGAAAGAAATTAATTGGCCAACTAATATATATAGAAGAAATTAGCCAGGCATGGTGGCGCATGCCTGTAGTCCCAGCTACTTGGGAGGCTGAGGCAGGAGGATCGCTTGAGCCCAGGAGTTTGAGGTTGCTGTGAGCGAGGCTGACGCCACGGCACTCACTCTAGCCTGGGCAACAAAGTGAGACTCTGTCTCAAAAAAAAAAAAAAAAAAAAAAAAAATAACACCCAGTTTGGAGGAAGTACAAAAGCTCAGATTCACCAGTGGGACCCAAATGTGAACTTCTTGTGTTTTGATTCTTCCAAATCCTCTAAACACTGTAGTATCATAGTCCCGCAAATCATATGTAATATTCACAAAGTGACTAAGCTGAAAGTCTGCAAACACTGGGATATTTCAGGATCACATGAGACCAATTATATTTTTCGCTTCCTCTCTTTCCTTAATTTTTCTCATACAAAGGATCAATGAAACAAAGTTGGATTTTCAAAAGATATCACAAAAAAATCAATAAACCACTAGCTAGACTAACCAAGAAAAAAAAAGACCCAAATGAACAAAATAAGAAATGAAAAAGGGGACATTACAACTGATACCAGAGAAATACAAACAATCATCAGAGAACCATGCACTAACCAACTGGAAAACCTAGAGGATACGGATAAATTCCTGGACAATACTAAGAATGAGTCAAGAAGAAATAGAAAACCTAAAGAGAGTAATAATAAGTAGCGAGATTGAATCAATAATAATAATTCTCCCAAGCCCTGGACAAAGATAGATGACTTCACCGCTGAATTTGACCAACATGTAAAAAAGAACTAATACCAATTGTTTTCAAACTATTCCAAAAGAAATTGAAGAGGAGAAATTTTCCCTAATTCATTCTTTGAGGCTGGCATACCCTGAAACCAAAACCAGACAAGGAAACAACAACAACAACAACGACAAAACTACAGGCCAACATCTCTAATAAATACAGATGCAAATATCCTCAGCAACATACCAGGAATCTGAATCCAACAGCACGGATCAAGCGGGATTTATACCAGGGATCCAAGTATGGCTTAACAAATGCAAATCAATAAATGTGATACACCACACCAACAGAAGGAAGGACAGAAACCACATGATCATCTCAATAGACTCAAAAGATACATTTGATAAAATTCAACAAACTGTCAACCAACTAGGCATAGAAGGAACATAATTAAGGCCATATATGACAACATAATTAAGGCCATATGTGACAAACCCACAGCTAACATCATACTGAATAGGGAAAAGTTAAATCCTTTCCTCTAAGAACAAGAACAAGACAAGGATGTTCATTTTCACCACTCCTATTCCAACACAGTTCTAGAAGTCCTAGCCAGAGCAATCAGGCAAGAGAAAGAAACAAAAGTCATCCAAACTGGAAAAGTGGAAGTAAAATTGTCCCTTTTTTGCAGACAATAAATCTTATATTTAGAAAAACCAAAGACTCCTCCAAAAACTCTTAGAACTGATAAACAAATTCAGTAAAGTTGCAGGATACATCAGCATACAAAAATCAGTAGCATTTTAATACACTAATAATGAAATAGCTGGAAAATAAATCAAGAAACTAATACCAATTCTCCTCAAACTATTCCAAAAAAATTGAAGGGGAAGAAATTCTCCCTAACTCATTCTATCAGGCCAGCAAAAATAAATCCCATCTACAATTGCTAACAAAAAAATCAAATACCTAGGAATAAATTTGACCAAGGAGGTTAAAGAGCTTATGCTCATGGATTGAAAGAATTATTATTAAAATGACCATATTCCTTAAAGCAATCTATAAATTCAACATAATCTCTATCAAAATACCAATGCCATTTTTCATAGAAACAGGAAAAACAATCCTGAAATTCATATGGAACAAAAAAAGAGCCCAAATAGCCAAACCAATGTCAAGCAAAAGAAAAAGCTGAGGCATTATACTACATGACTTCAAAATATATTACAAGACTGTAGCATATCAAACAAACAAAACACACACACACACACACAAAAAAAAAAAAAAACAACCAAAAACAGACACACAGACCAATGGAGCAGAACAGAGAACCTAAAAATAAATCCCTGTATTTACAACCAACTGCTTTTCAACAAAAGCATCAAGAACATACAGTAGGGAAAGGATACTCTCTTCAATAGATGGTACTGGAAAAACTGGATGTCCATATGCAGAAGAATGAAACTGGGCCGGGCGCGGTGACTCACGCCTGTCATCCTAGCACTCTGGGAGGCCGAGGAGGGCGGATTGCTCAAGGTCAGGAGTTTGACACCAGCCTGAGCAAGAGCCAGACCCCGTCTTTACTAAAAATAGAAAGAAATTAATTGGCCAACTAAAAATATGTAGAAAAAATTAGCCGGGCATGGTGGGGCATGCCTGTAGTCCCAGCTACTTGGGAGGCTGAGGCAGGAGGATCGCTTGAGCCCAGGAGTTGGAGGTTGCTGTGAGCGAGGCTGACACCACAGCACTGTAGCCCAGGCGACAGAGTGAGACTCTGTCTCAAAAAAAAAAAAAAGAAATCTTCCTAGTAAAGTGGCTAAGAGGATGGGTTCAGGATTGGAGAGGTAAGAAATCTGGATTTCACCGGGCATGCTGGCTCATGCCTGTAATCCTAGCACTCTGGGAGGCCGAGGCAGGAGAATTGCTCGAAGTCAGGAGTTCGAAACCAGCCTGAGCAAGAGCCCATCTCTACTAAAAATAGAAAGAAATTAATTGACCAACTAAAAATATATCTACAAAAAATTAGCCGGGCATGGTGGCGCATGCCTGTAGTCCCAGCTACTCGGGAGGCTGAGGCAGGAGGATCGCTTGAGCCCAGGAGTTGGAGGTTGCTGTGAGCAAGGCTGACGCCATGACACTCACTCTAGCCTGGGCAACAGAGTGAGACTCTGACACAGAGAGAGACAGACAGACAGACACACTGTGGAGACAGGGCCAGTGTGTGTTAGGCTCTAGCTCTGTTTTGGGTTCTGCGAGAGGCATTTCACCTCTGTCACGCTACTTCAGCCTCCTGCCACCCGTGAGACGGGCATAGTTATTCCTGTTTTTCAGAAAAGAGAGGCCCCAACCTCTCAGGGACAGCACCTAAGAGACGTTCATTTCTTCTCAAGCCGTTTCACTTTTACTAGGAGAAGTAGAGAACATAGAAGGGACAGACAGCTGAGCTTTCCAGCAGCCAGCTTCACATCGGGGGAGATCAGAGTTCTTCCCTAAAAGTTTTAGACTTTTTTCTTTGTTTTCCTCATTTCCAAAATAGAGTCATGTCTTATTCATTCTAGAGTATTGCCTTGAGAAGCAAAAAAGACTAAGTTGGTTCAAATACAAAAGAAAAATAAGACTTGTGAGTATTATTCACGCAGATTAACTTGTACACAAAAAATGAGGCATTAAACGACAAAGATGACAGACAGAATCAAGAGGCATTTAATTGTCAAAACCACCCTGTGCCGGCGGTGGCTAAACAGGGACTCGGGGAATATTCAGGAAGCAGGAAAGAGGAAGTCTGTCCAGCTGGAGGCCCTGCGTCTGACAGACACCTGCACCACCAGTCCCCAAAGTCTCCGTGCTCCTGCCCCCAATCCACCTGGGGTTATTTTTCCTACAACTTCTCCTCTTCGATTGCTGCAAGGAATGTACTTGACATTTATTTATTTACTTATTTATTATTATTATTTTTATCTTAGCGAATAATGGGGCTACAAGTGTTAAGGTTATGTAAATTTCCCATGCTCTCCCCTCCCCCCTCGAGTCAAGCTTTAAGCCTGACCATCCCCCAAATGTTGCACATCTCACTCGTTGTGTTTGTATACACCCCTCCCCTCCTCCCCCTCCCACCCTCCCGACACCCCATAAATGTCATTTCTATGTGTCCACTGAGGTGTCGATCTTTTTTTTGAGACAGAGTCTCACTCTGTCACCCAGGCTAGAGTGAGTGCTGTGGCGTCAGCCTCACTCACAGCAACCTCAATCTCCTGGGCTCAAGTGATCCTCTTGCCTCAGCCTCCCGAGTAGCTGGGACTACAGGCATGTGCCACCATGCCCGGCTAATTTTTTTGTGTATATATAATATATATATATTTCAGTTGGTCAATTAATTTCTTTCTATTTATAATAGAGACGGGGTCTCACTCTTGCTCAGGCTGGTTTCGAACTCCTGACCTCTCGCGATCCGCCTCCCAGAGTGCTAGGATGACAGGTGTGAGCCACCGTGCCCGGCCAAGGTGTTGATCTTAATCTGGTTCTCCCTCCACAAAAAACATGGAGGGGGTGACACCCAGCCTCGAAGGATGTTGCCTCCTGCTATTCACACTCGTACACGGTCGTTCTCCCCGTGGGACAGGGCCGACTTGTGTCACCAACAGGGTGTCGCGGAAACGGTGACTTCTGAGGCCAGGTCGTGAGAGTTTCGAGTCATCAATGTCTTCACTCTGTTCTCTTTCCTCGAACGGCTCTCTCTGGGCAGGCCGGTCACCACGCCGTGAAGGAGGGCAAGCAGCCCGGGGAGAGGCCCCATGGGGAGGATCGAGGCCCTCCTCCAACAACGCCGCCACCCTGCCGGGCACGTGGTGCGGTGGAGGTGAGTCCCCCAGCCCCAGTCAAGCCTTCGGATGACTATACACCCCACCTAGAGCCATACCCACCCGAGCCAAGCCTGTCCCAGATCCCTGACTCTCAGACGTGACGTGGGATCATAAATGTTTATTTGCTGCAGTTCCGAGCAGCTGGGTTTGGGCACGGTGTGTTATGTGGGTCTCAGTAACCGAAACAAAGTCCGCCTAGGTCAAAACGGAAAGGGCGTTATACACAGGGCAGGAGTATCTCAAGGAGGCAGAGATGTGGCCAGTTCCTCCAGTGCTGGGACCTGGAAGGTGAGCAGGAGCCCTGGGAGTACAGACCCCTTCCTGTGTCTCTCCGTCCTTGTAGAGAAATAGGGCCACCCACAGGGTCTCGGGTTTACCTGCCACAGTTCTAGCCACATCCAGAGAATGACCGCCTATCTCTGAATTTCAGATCCCAGGAAGTGAGACTTTGAGGGGCCTAAACTCAGACTAGGTGCCTGACTCTACTCCAAATAACCTTTGCCAAGGAGCCATGTGGTTGGTGAGCAAGGATGGTTGCTAAGGCCCAAGAGGCCACAATGGAGGACTCACAGAGAGGGCTTCTCGAGCTTTGCCGGGGAGCAACTCTACAGATGAGACACCCACGCGCTACTCCATGCATCTGGCCTCCTCTCACAGTTATCGGGACACGGTTATGTCTCATCCCAGTGCCCGGGGGGCTGTAAGGTCACTGCACACAATCACCATGTCTGTGTTCTCCCTTCCTATGCCAGATGATTAACTGAGTTCCTGTGATTTTTCCTCTTTCCCCATTAACTGCTTGAATTGTTTTCTCTCAACTCCTAGGTCCTTCTAATCAGATTGCTTCCTTTTTTTTTTCCTCCTAGCTGAGCAGAAGCCAAAAAATTGAAAGTGTTCTATCACAAAAATGTGCGTGGCCCTCAGCAACCATTGTGAGCCTACAATAGTCTTTTCAATGACCAGAGAAAGCTTTATTTTTTAAGAGTGCTTGATCAATTTGTTATGAACAACCCTTCCCATAAGGAAGCTGCTACGCATTGTGGAATCAATTAAATAGAATTAGCAAATTGGCTTATTATCTGTTTCCTGCCCTTTGAAGAAAGCCTTCACCCACAATCTCTATTTATTTCCACACTTACTGAAAGCACAAGGCACTATGGGTAATGCAAAAATGTATCTTGTCTGTTTCCAAGGCGCTCAAAATCAAATATAGGATGCATCACAAAGATGCACATATTTGTTCGTATTCATATATGCATAAGTAGCACATTTACATATCAAAGACGGTAAGGCTAAGGGCCAAATTAATGGCATATGCAAGTATTAGCGGATCTTCAAAAGAAGAGGTTATGGCTGTGAGCTGGATTGATCAGGACAGACTTTATGGAGGAACAAAGTCTTAAGAAAGTCTAACTCTGAACTCAGGTAGATGTTATAGGCATTACTACGTTCATTTAGGTTTCCTTTGGCCCTGGGCATGGAGATTCCAGTATATCTCTGCTTCTCGTGGTTGGGTAGGATCGTGTGATTAGCTCTACTCTAGGGAATATGAGAATATGTAACACATTTCATTTCAAGGTTAAGTGAGGAGAAAAACCTATGTTTAATTCTAGAAGTCTCTCTTCTCCAGGAAGGTCACATATCCTGATGCAACTACAGGACATCTAGGATCCATCAGCTTGGATCCCGGAATGGCGACACCAAGCAGAGCCCCCGACTACTTGCCTGGAACAGGCGCCATGCACAAGAAATAACCCTTTTTTGTGTTACACCACTGGGATTTGGAGATTGATTTGTTTTTGCAGCACAACCTGGTCTCTTCTAACTAAAGCAGGAAGATTCCCGAAGGTGGAGAGATGTAGAAAACTGGTAGAGAGAGCTCATAAATCCTGTCTTACATGACCTTTCTCAAAATGACAAGTCTATGTGCAAACCAAGACACAGCTTGTTATGACATATCTTAATAGAACTGAAGGTTTTTAAATAAAAACATAAAGAGGGTTGGAAAGGCAGCAAGAGAATGATCTACTGCCCACGGGTGATCATTATAGACCTCAGAGTAACAGGATTATTGATGCCTTGGCCAGGAGCATTCCTTTCTCTTTGCTTTCTTTTTCCTTTGCAATTGCAAGCCATATATTTCCATTTGGAAAACAGCATTTCATAACCCCTAAGCCTAACATGAGTCCTGTGAAACCCCAGTCTACAGTTGAATAGCCAAAAATAAAGACTTGGAATTCCTTCAAAGCTATCCCATTTTACACAGCAATGCTTTCTCTTTCTACCAAGAAAGTGTCCCTGCTTGATGGATTCCACTTTCTCACTATATATTACACTTACCGCTCTACGCCTGTCACCCCCTATTTTCTTCCTAGTTGTTTGTGCCTTATTAAATTCCACACTCTGAAACAACCAATAAGCAAACAGAAAAGCCTCGAGAAGCCCCTTCTCTTACAATCAGAGCTCCCTTTTTTCCTAGGAATAGACGATATTTTCCAATCAATGCATGAGTGGGACTCATTGACAATTTATTTTCTTTGCAATGCGCTGTTTTGGAATCAGTGGCAAATGGTCTTCGATGAGCATATGCTAATAAATTTTAGCTAAACCTTTTCATGCAGACATTAACTCCCCCGTTGCCTCCTCAAATCAAGCTTCTTTGAAATTGATTTGAAAATAGAATTTAAGAGTCTAAAGACACAATCAAATGGTTCTTTCTGCCTATTATTCTCAAAGCAAAGCTCCAGGTCAGCAATCTCAGGACATGCATGAAAATAACAAGTTAAAACTCAAAAGCCCATCTGAGCTTCAAATATCTTTGAATATGCATGTGTCTGGGGGCAGGGTGCGATAGCAAGAGAAGGGAACGGAAGGGCTTCTGAGAAACTTGTTTTAATTATCTACATTTTAGAGTATCTTAGTTTTTGGCTTTTTAGCACTGTACAACAGTCTGGTATTTTGAAGGGATTTCCCATGTTAACCAAGTCTCAAGGAAACCAACCTCAGATTGGTTCCTTACCTAAAGAAAGATTCTCGCAGTACAACAGAAAACGATCTAGAAAGTTTACCAGAGATTGGAAAATAAGCTTAACACACTAAATGTAAGGATGGTGCCTATTTCACCTAAATCTTTTAACCTCTCTATGAAATATTCGTCCTGGTGTTTGAAGACGATTGCTAGTGTCATCGGCTCGAAGTGGAGAATATATTAGTAAGTCTCTTTGGTTCTCAGTAACCGAAACAAAGTCAGGCTAGGTTAAAATGGAAAGAGCATTTTTAGACAGGCACAGGAGTGTCTCAAGGAGGCAGAGATGTGGCCAGTCCCCCCAGTGCCGGGAACTGGAAGGTGAGCAGGAGCCCCGGGAGTACAGACCCCTTCCTGTGTCTCTCCGTCCTCAGAGAGAAATAGGGCCGTCCACGGGGTCTCAGGTTTACCTGCCATAGTTCTAGCCACATCCAGAGAATGACTGCCTATCTCTGAATTTCAGATGCCAGGAAGTGAGACTTTGAGGGGCCTAAGTTCAAATTAGGTGTCGGACTCTACTCCAAATAACTTTTGCCAGGGAGCCATGTGGTGACCAAGTATGGTCACCAAGGCCCAAGGGACCACTCTCACAGGGAGGAAGGAGAGGTCTCTGAAAAGAAGAAGTGGTTTCTAGATTCCACACCCACCACTGAAGAGCCAGTATAGACAACAGAGCCGGGGTTTAAGCAAAAACCACCATTACTGTGAGTTATGCCACTCCAGCTCATCTGACAGACGTTTATAAGATCTCAGCTGTTTATATCTGACACCAACAATGGGGATCTCAAGGTTTTCTTGAAATCTTGTCCTCTAGCTGAGGGCCAGTAAGGGGTGTAGACTCTGACAAAAGAACAAACTTTGATTTGATTCTTTATTTTTTTTCCTTAGAAAGATTTGTAGTAAATATCAGCACCTGGAAATAATCCCCCCATCCATTGACTTATGGTAGCCGCCATTTTCCTCTTAGTGTGCCATTTGAATGCATCTTGCTCCTCAACCCCACCACTTGCTGTTTTCCGCATACGTGAGCCACAGTAAAGTGCGTGCCGGCAGAACTTAGACATGAGGAAACTAACATTGCTGCGCTATATACATGCTGGATCAATACAGAGGTATTTAATCACCTGGGAGAAAACAGGTCAGCAGGACTTGACTTTGAATTGATAGAAAATATTCATAGGGAGGAAAAAGTGGTCAGCCATGGAAAAGCAGACAGAGAAGAGCCACAAAGACAGGTGTTGGCAATGGCCAATTTAAGCATTGTCTAGGGAAAAGAAGTCTTCAGCTAATGGCCTCAAGTATTCTAATGTAGGAACCAGGCAAGCCTCATGTGGAGGTTCAGTTCTAGAGGCAAGGCCACCCTCACTATGAGACCTCAGCATCAAGCTGTCTATAGTCTGACAGTCATGTCACATGAAGACATAGCATGTCACTCGACTTCCTTTGGTCTCTTCTCACGTGAAACAGGCAACTTTCTGATGCTCTGGCTCCCTGCATGGAAGCTCAGGCATGCATAGACGATGGAACTCACTGTTTATGCTGACCCGGTATTCTACACAGTGGGCCAACTGCTCATTGTAAAATCACACAGGGGCGTTCTGAGCTACTAAATCTTACAAGCTTGAGTAGCACGGTTCCATCTGCAAGAGAAGACTCTCCCGTGGACCATACCATGGACCGTGGTAAACGAATCCCACCCCACAAGAGAAGTGCCTGGGAGATAGTCACTTAGCCTACTCTCACGGTCACACCCCAGACATTGCCAGTGTGGCCCCGTTGGAGCTTTTTCCTATTAATTTCTCCATTCCTCAGCTTACTCTTAGATAAATCTTCTAAAAAGATGGCACTACAGCAGAGCAGCATTGATAGCATGATTTTGAAAAAGAAAAAGAGCCCCATATAAAGCTGTTTCCATTCGAGCTTCTTGCCTTTCTGTCTTTATCCGCGTGCCCGCATATTTTTGCATATCTGCACATCTCGCATACCTGCCGTTCGTATCTTCTTTTTCTTTCTCATTATATCAGAACTATTACAACAAGTTATATTAGAACCATTTTTGCATATTTTAACATTGTCTTCACAGTGAAGTCACAGACCACATTATGAGGCCACCATAATGAATATTCCCTTCTGCTTCTGTAACGTAACTACCTTAGGAGAAGTCCCCTAGAATTCCTGTCTCAGAGGATTATCTGTCTTAATCAAGCTCTGTGCTGTCAAACTGCTCAACAAAAGGAATTCATCAACCCATAATGCCACCAGAAGTTTAACAGCCTACCAGTTTTATCACAACTTTTTCAGCACTAAATATCATCCTTTTTTAAAAAAAAAGATAGTGAATTTATTAGATGTGCAAGGATACTTTCAAAGTTCCTCCCTATTTGCAAAGGGCTCTATATAAATTAGGAAGGTATCCAGGAATGGTGACATATTTAATGTGTAAGTCAGGATGCTAAATATCCTACTGTGTTTTTTTTTTTTATTTTATTTATTTATTTTTTTTTGAGACAGAGTCTCACTCTTGTTGCCCTAGCTAGAGTGCTGTGCCATCAGCCTCGCTCACAGCAACCTCAGACTCCTGGGCTCAAGCAATCCTCCTGCCTCAGCCTCCAGAGTAGCTGGGACTACAGGCATGCACCACCGTGCCTGGCTAATTTTATATAAATATATATATTTTTTAATTGTACAGATAGTTTCTTTGTATTTTTAGTAGAGACGGGGTCTCACTCTTGCTCAGGCTGGTCTCAAACTCCTGACCTTGAGCGATCCTCCTGCCTCAGCCTCCCAGAGTGCTAGGATTAGAGGCGTGAGCCACCACGCCCGGCCATCCTACTATGTTTTTTAAAAGGAGTATATGGAGGCAAATACAAATGGACTTCAACTGATGATATAAATCTCTTTCAGGCTATAAGCAGATGAATACATTTTGCAAAAATCATACTGAAAGGAATTGTGTATTTTGCCTGCTATGTTTCCCTAAGAGTGACACACACCTTTTAGTTTGCCATAAGCCTGGGTTTTTTTGTTTGTTGCATAAATTCTCTACTATAAGGAAATGCTTTCAGGTCTTTCTATAGTTTATGAGCACTTATTGCAACAAAAACACTCATAGGCAAACAGTTCCACACATATTAAAAACTTATAGCAGGAAGCTAATTCTCTAACATGAATTGTCCAGCTCAGGGGTCTATAATCCTGTAATTCAGTGTAACACCACTTCACTTTGATTCCAATAAATACATATTTTCCACGAGACCCTTTCAGGAAGGGATAATCAGATATTTCGTATCAGTGGGATATCTTTCACCCTCCGGCCCCCTCTCCTTTTGTTCTGCTTTTTTTTCTCTTTAATTCTTCTACCCAGAAAAATTCTTGAGGAACAAAAACATATTCCTCTTGGTATTTTTATAAGTTGGCCAGTTTTGCTTCCAGGTTTCTAATGTTTTCAAACACAGAAAATTACGCCTCAAAAATAATCCCATGTTATTCTCAAAAATCATTTTCCTCGGTCACTCATTAGCCCCTCACGCCAATTTTGCTTTTGAAAACATGACAAAGAATAATGATCATTTCTGGAGACAAACCCTTACTTAGAATGATTCGAAGAGAATACAAATTTGATGATCACCCTGAGAGCCCAAGTAATACATCTCAGGAAACAATAATAAAATTTATGATGGCCTTAAAATTGCTTAACTCCTTTCAGGAACCCCTGAATTATAGGGTAGTAATCTAACCAAGGACTGGCAACAACTCACAGAAGTCCAGAAGAGTTTTGCCTTTGAGTCTATAGGCAAAGATGCTCACGTTGTTCCCCCTTCAAAAAAATAAAGATTATTTATTACTGACTTTCCTGTGCATCGGACAATCTTGCAACATGCCTATAATTCTTGCCTTCTTAGTTTTGAGTTTCAAGGTCTCTGAATGTTGGGAAAACTTGCAGGATAGCATGCCAGCCAGCATGGCTTTTTGTTTGTTTGTTTTGTCTTTTGGAAGAGCTGTGGGGGTAGACAGAGAGAGAGAGAGAGAGAGAGAGATCACACTCCACAGCAGCTTTGCAAAAAAAATCCACAAAGCAGAACCAAAGTGGATGAATCAGAAAGCAAAAGGATACAACTTATCCCTCCAGATGATTTTACTAGGAGGAAGAAAGATGTGAAACCACTGAATGCTTTTTCTGATAACCACCTATGGCTCACTCCAAAGAGACACACGTAAAGTCAGCAAGTTGTTTTCTGTCCTGTCAGGAAAATATTTAGTAACTGCCTTGTAAACGTAAGTACCCACAGCCGCCCCAGGGAGCTGCGGATTTGCTTTGTAGTGTTGTTTCTTTCAACAGGTTCCTGTGTGTTTTCCCACAAAAGGCCTGCCCTTCTACAGATCCCTTTACCATCCTCTCTGCATGAAGATTATTTGGAAGAACACAACCAACAAATCGTTCAAGCTGCCTCCTTCTGATGGTCCTGGTGTAGACAGGGTCCCAGTGGCGGCCCACAGGATGGGAATGGCGCAGAAATTCGTATTGGCTGACTCCACAGGGCAGTGGGCAAGTTTAAACGGCTGCTAGAGATAAAGCCCTTTGAAGGAAAAAGCACTGTTTAAAATTCTAAGTCAGGTGTCCTCAAACTCCGGCCTGTGGGCCACATGCGGCCCGCAGAGGACACTTATCCGGCCCGCCGAGTGTTTTTGCCACCGCTGCCTGTCCTGCTTAGCAGCTGACTCGTCCTGGGCCCACAGTGCGCACTCTCCAACGGTCTGAGGGACAGTGGACTGCCCCCCCTGTTTACAAAGTTTGAGACCCCCTGATCTAAGCAGTAATCTTATCATTTGCTAATGGAAAGACATATAACCTGGCTCATGTCTACTTCCCACTTCAGAAAGTATTTCTCAACAGCAAAGCCCTTTACAATGTTTCCATAGACTTTAATAATGCGTAGGGAGTCCAATAGCAAGACCTGCTATGGCATTTGAAAATGTGGCGGGTGAAATTTGTCACCCCAAAGCAAGTGCCTGTATTAAAAATAAAGTATCACTATTTACCATGTTTCCCTGAAAATAAGACCTACCCATAAAATAAGCCCTGGCAGGATTTCTCAGCATGTGCGCAATAGAAACCCTACCCCAAAAATAAGCCCTACTGCTGGGCGTGGCCATGAAAATAAGCCCTAGTGATGGGCGTGGCTATGAAAATCAGCCCTAGTGCTGGGCGTGGCTATGAAAATAAGCCCTAGTGATGGGCGTGGCTATGAAAATAAGCCCTGGTGGTGGGCGTGGCTATGAAAATAAGCCCTAGTGATGGGTGTGGCTATGAAAATAAGCCCTAGTGGTGGGCGTGGCTATGAAAATAAGCCCTAGTGATGGGCGTGGCTATGTAGCACATCTGCACAACCCATGCATGTTGTCGCGGAGTGGGAAAGAAGTCGAGCAGCCCTTCTCATCTGCCCCATGACAGCTCTAGTGCTCGACAGGAGAGATTGGGGCCAGTGGCTCTAAAGGAAATAGAGTCACAAGAAATTAAGGATGGGATTCGGGGTTTGGAGAGTGATGATGATGTTTCAGAAGAAGACGACTTCACTCTATTTGAATCAATATAGATTGTTGTGCCGTACTTAAAAAAAATAACACATCCCCTGAAAATAAGCCCTAAGGTGTCTTCTCGAGGAAAAATAAATATAAGATCCTGTCTTATTTTCAGGGAAACATGGTATATGGTATGTGTTAAACATCGCCCTCACTCCCCGACTATACCATATCAAAAATTCACATATTTGAAGTCATGAAATGATTGAACTCTCGACGTGCTGGTTCTGTAACCCAGGGCATATTGTCGAACCTCTCTGGATCATTTCCTCTTGTATATAGACAAGATTAATGGGAGTACCTACGATGGGCGGTTGTAAGGATTAAAGAAAAATTAATACATTAAAGCTGGAATTTATTAAATTCTAAATAAATGCTCACTATCATCAGTAGCAACATCATCTTGCAATCATGCCAGCATCCCTCAAAGAGAACTTCAGAAAAGGCTATGCACTCTTGGTCTGAAGATTTTCTTGGTCTAAGGAGTCTCTTGGACTAGTGACCAAACCCTTCCTTAGCTTCAAGAGCTCTAGGAACCCTCTGAAAGTGAACGTGGAACGGCCTGACTGCTGGGCTGCGTACAGCGTTCTAGGCAACCTCCTCACATCTGTCATCACTTTCAGAGGCTAAGGATCACTGCCATAAGTGGTCATCTAGCTTAACTTTCTCTTCCTTCTACCACGTTTCCCTGAAAATAAGACAGGGTCCTATACTTATTTTTCCTCAAGAAGACACCCTAGGGCAGGCGTCCTCAAACAACGGCCCTCGGGCCACATGCGGCCCGCTGAGGACATTTATCCGGCCCGCCAGGTGTTTTTGCCGCCACTGCCTGTCCGGCTTAGCAGCCAACGCGTCCTGGGCCCGCAGTGCGCACTCTCCAACGGTCTGAGGGACAGTGGACTGGCCCCTGTTTACAAAGTTCAAGGACCCCTGCCCTAGGGCTTATTTTCAGGGGGTGTGTTATGTTTTTTTAAGTATGGTGCAACCATCTACATTGATTCAAATAGAGTGAAGTCGTCTTCTTC
Organism: Microcebus murinus; assembly: GCF_040939455.1. NCBI lineage: Eukaryota > Metazoa > Chordata > Mammalia > Primates > Cheirogaleidae > Microcebus > Microcebus murinus. The sequence goes on along the minus strand of NC_134133.1, from coordinate 7,422,171 downwards.
TGGAGCATCATCATCACTCTCCAAACCCCAAATTCCATCTTGAATGTCTTGCGACTCTATTTCCTTTAGAACCACTGGCCCTGATCTCTCCTGTCGAGCACTAGAGCTCTCACGGGGCAGATGAGAAGGGCTGCTCGTGTTCTTTCCTGCTCCTCGACGACATGCATGGGTTGTGCAGATGTGCTGCGTAGCCACGCCCGTCACTAGGGCTTATTTTCATAGCCACGCCCAGCACTAGGGCTGATTTTCATAGCCACGCCCATCACTAGGGCTTATTTTCATAGCCACGCCCAGCACTAGGGCTGATTTTCAGGGTAGGGCTTCTATTGCACACATGCTTAGACATCCTGCTAGGGCTAATTTTATGGGGGGGGTCTTATTTTCGGGGAAACTCAATACTTCCGGTGGAGAACCAGTGTCCTGTTCGGGGCACAGTGGCCAGGCCAGGGATGGACCAAGGAGCCCATGCATCTGTCGCTGCTGTTGCTTAGAAACCACCCCATCCCAGCTTCTGGGGTCCTCCTCTCTCAAAAGCCGCAATACCGGGGACCTAGCTCCCTTCGATAGTCTCAACCCACCCTCCTTCTAAGGACTAAATCCATGACATATGGCAGCAGAGATTGAAGACTGGCTAGGCCCATGCTCAGGGCTCAACACCAAGTCACCTTTGAGGCAGTTGCTGTCATGAAAGATCTCAACCTTTGAAATAGGCAGTCCTGTGTTTAATTCCGTTTGACCATTTAATTCCATACGACCTCGGAACTGTTTATTCAATCGTTTCCTCTGTTATGTATAAAACAGATACAATAAAATTTACTGAGTCTGTAGGGAGAGAAATTAGATATAATGTCGATACTATGAAAAACAAATAGGGGCACGTGTCAGGCCACAGTAGAAGCTCGGCAATGTTCTTTGCATACCTGGCCTTCGACTCTTGGTCACCTGGCTAGGACCTAACTCCCTCAAGGAATGAACTTCGGCCTTTACTGGCTTTTTTACATTCTTCCCACCTACAGACTTGAACCTACTGAAGACATAGACCCTACACCTTAAAAACTTTTTCTTATGCGTATTATGTATCCGACATTCATATTTCTGTACCACATGTGTAGATCTTGGTTGGATTCTCTACACTAGAATTCTACCTGCCCCTTGGGCCACCTTCCTACAGTGGTGTGACACTGACCGTCCTACTTCTAGCTCCCAAACTAGCCACTTATCTGAATGGCTGCCCATTAGCATACTCTCGGAATACCATGTTGGGTGTGCCAAACTTGACACCCAAACAGGCCTTATCCTCAAAGCTCTTCTGTACTCTACCAAAGTGCTACGGGCTTTACCATGCTTGTTCGACGTTCAGGGGCCTCTCACATTTCTCACCTGTCATGAAATTTATCAGATTTCGGCTACCTGGGTCTAAAAGCTCCATAGTTTTTTGAGCATGAAACTTGAAGGTAGCATAATTGATAATAATGGCAAAACTAACATTTTGAGCTCTTAGTGGCAACGCCATCCATGCATTGTCTCAAGCAGTTTACATGTATCTTTGCATACGATCCTCATGAAAACCCTACGTAGTAGATCACAACCATTATCTCTATTTTACAGGTGAGGAAACTGAAACTTAGGGAAGTTAAGCAAATTACTCAAAGTTCCATAGGTAGCAAGTAGCAGGCATGGGATTGAAAAGAGAGCTCCATTACAAATAAGTATGAAAAGTTTGAGGGTGTCAATCTTTAGTGAAGGCATATATATGCATATGAACATATATATAGAAGTATATATAAATATATGTAAATGAATGTACATTCATTCATACATATATTTCTAAGGCCTTACCCCAAGGAGAGATCTCTGTAGAAGTGAACATATTGTGATCATAAGTCAGGGGTCCTCAAACTACGGCCCGAGGGCCACATGTACCCACCGAGTACATTTATCCGGCCCGCCGGGTGTTTTTGCCACCGCTGCCTGTCCTGCTTAGCAGCTGACTCGTCCCGGGCCCACAGTGCGCACTCTCCAACGGTCTGAGGGACAGTGAACTGGGCCCCTGTTTAAAAAGTTTGAGGACCCCTGTAAGTTGTTGATTCCATAAATTTGCATGAGAAAATAGCCTCAAGTTACCAGGAAAACCTAACCTCAACCCAGCTGAGATGATATCATTGTTCACTTAGTGAGTAAGAGATTTTTCGACTCTGGGGCAGATAAAAATGAAACAGATCATATGGTAAATGAAACCCAAGATAGTCATAGTTTTTGGTTAAGTTTAGGCAATGGGACAATCTGAATGTTTGTATCAGGTATTTGTAATGTTTAAGAGAATTTATCATATTTAAGAATCTGACAGATTACCCCCACAATTCTGGGTTTATGTGATTTATTATTGACTTCTGATTTTAGGTAGGAAGGTTTAAGAAAATTCGACTGTAAGTTGCGCTGAAATGTTTAGGACAACTGAGCTTACAAGTCGAGTGCGCTTGATTCACAAGTCGGTTTCAAAGCTTGGAAAGGTTTTGCCTGTTTAGGTTGTGGGTTTGCACTATGAAGCATTTAAAGGGTTTTCAAATAAAGTAAAAATGTCAAATTTGTAAATGCATTTTAAAATATTGATGGAAGAATATCACTAAGCAAATACAAAAGTATAAGCAGAGTTTGTCCTTTTACGACACTCATGAATTCGTAAGCTGCACAGCAAAATAATCTGAGTTAATCTAAAAGCTTTTAAAACTTAAGGCTAAGAGAATGATGGCTGACTAAAAGCCCCTAGCACTTGTCCCTTCCACAAAGACGGCCAAAACAATGAATCAACAACTCCATTTTAGCAAAACTAACTAATGGAGAGCACCAGAATATATCAAAAGAGTAACTAACACAAACCCCAATGAGCACAGACTCTCGGGATAGCCACATGGAGAATGGGAGGAAGCACCAGGACTCCCCCACTTCATCCCCCAGCTGGGATCTGCTGGGATCCCAGCCACATGGAGAATGGGAGGAAGCACCAGGACTCCCCCACTCCATCCCCCAGCTGGGATCTGCTGGAAAAATCAGGAGGAATGTCTCTCTGTGGCAAAGAGGTAGGCAAGAGGATCCAGGTGGCTGCCACCAACACCTTGGACACGTACAGCTGTGACTACTGGGGTCCCTTGCAGTCTTTACTGGCACTAAGCTTGGCTCAGGGAGATGCCTAGAAGCCACAAAGCTGCATTCTCCCCGGAGAAGGAGCCGGCACCATCCTCGATCCCCTGTGGCCCACATGACGCTTGTGCGCTGCGCCATCTTGGAACTGTGACTACTGCTGGAATGTCTCTTGCTCTTCAGCACGCCTCCATCCCTGAGGCTAAGCCGCCCCTAAAACCATCCCCACCCCATCGCCTAACATTCCCAAGCCAGCAGCTGCTACACGCTTCCCTGGGGTGCAAAACAGAGGCCGAAGCTGCTCCCCTGGCCATTCCACCTGCCTCCTTGGGCCGGGGCTGAAGCTGAATACTGCCCTCCTGGGGAAAAGGTGCTTTGGAAGCATAGCTCCATCTGCCTCCCTCAGCTGCAGCTGCGAACGGTCCCTAGGGTCCTGAACTGAAACTGCACGCTGCTTTCTGAGCAAACGGGGCTTTGGTGGAGTTCTGTCTCCCAGGAAGATGCTGCCTGGGATACCCAGAAGAGTCATGCTTGAGCTGAAGCATCACACCGCTCCCTAGGGAATCAGTGCTTTGGCCAAGTCGAGCAGCTGCACACCCCAGGGCTGAGTTGATATAGCAACCCCCATCCCAGGAAAAGAGAGCAATGACTAAGCTGAGACACGCCAACCAAGTCTATTGCCCTGCTTCTCTGGGGCTGGACGAGCCCTCTAGAGCAGGTGTCCTCAAACTACGGCCCTCGGGCCACATGCAGGCCACCTAGCACATTTATCCGGCCCTCTGGGTGTTTTTGCCACCACTGCCTGTCCTGCTTAGCAGCCGACTCCTGGGCCCACAGTGAGCACTCTCCAATGGTCTGAGGGACAGTGAACTGGCCCCCTGTTTAAAAAGTTTGAGGACCCCTGCTCTAGTCTAAGCTGCTGAGATACCTCTCTCCCTAGAAAGGGGAGTCATCGCTGTGCCACTCAATTCTCCCCAGGGCCCCAAGGACAGCTGTGCTTCACGATTCTGGGGTACTTGCTGCCGATGCACCTGGAATCGCAGAGTCTGGGATACTACTGAGCCCCACCACCCCAGAGTCTAGAATCACCAGTAAATGATGCCTCATTCCCAGGGACCCAAGTTGCCACTGAGCACAATTAGCTCAGTCTCCTAAATTATAGTTGTATCCTGCCCCCTGGGCTCAAAATCTCCAGATTGAGCCCAGAGTTGGGCGCTCAGAGTTGGGTCAGTGTGGTCCCCTATCATCCAGGGGTAGAAGCTAGCTACAACCTGTCTCAGTGGACCTGAGCCACTAGGGGCTACCTCAAAGTTGCAGATCCTGGCTCTGTGAGAAACCTACATCCAATCTGGCCACAGAGAATGAATCTATATCCCAGGTGTCATAATAGGTTTGCAAGATCCTGAGCCTAGGACCCTGGCCCCACAGCCACTCTGAGCACCTGCACCTGGGACTTAGTGCCATGGCAGCTGCTTGTAGTTCATGTTAGAGGGACCCCCCCTTGGTTAAATCTTCCACTGTGGGAAAGATGACACTAGGAAGACACTCAAAGCCCTTGCTATCAAGGACATTAACATCCTACGTGTCGCTGCCAATACACTAACTTCTACAGCCTAGACCACTGAGGCACCCACAGTTATTGCTGACATTGAACACAATTAAAGAAGCTGTGTGGACTATACCAATGCATCTACTTGGAAACAGAGACACTACACCCTTCCCAGCAAGCAAACTAAGACCCAACTGCAAGGTGAAAGTCTATCTCTATGAAAGCTATTCTGGAAAGTTTAGAAGAGGTGATTGTTTCACCAGGTACACAGATATATGTGTGGAGATACAAAAAAACAAGAAAAGGCAAAGAAACATGGCACCACCAAAGGAACATCATAACTCTCTAACAATATAACGCAACGAAAAGGAAATCAGTGAATTGCCAGAAAAGGAATTTAAAATAATGATCATAAGGAAATTCAATGAGACACAAGAAAATACAGATAGACAATTCAACAAAATCAGGAAAACAATTCATGTCATGAATGAGAAATTTTAAAAAGAGAGAGAGAGAGAGAGAGAGATAAAAAAAGAACCAAACAGAAACCCTCCAGCTGAAGAATTCAATGAATAAAATAAAAAATGCAATAGAGAGCTTCAATAGCATACTTGATCAAGCAGAAGAAAGAATCTCTGAACTTGAATATAGGTCCCTTGAAATTACCCAGTTAGTTGGGGGCAGGGGGAGAAATAGGAATATAAAAGAATAAGGAAAACCTACAAGATTTATGAGACACCACTTGGTGAACAAATATTCATATTATGGGAGTTCCAGAAGAAAACGAGGTGGAAAAAAGCATAAGCCACCTAGTTAATAAAATAATAAGCTGAAAATTTCACAAGTAGGGGTAGATATGGACATCTAGATCCAGGAAGATCAGAGGTTCGCAAATAGATTCAACCCAGGAAGGTATTTGTCAACACATATTATAGGCAAATTGTCAAAAGGCAAGGACAAAAGGAGAAGTCTAAAAAGAGAGAAAAATATCGAGTCACATAAAAGAGAATCCCCATTAGAATAAGAGCCCATTTCTCAGTAGAACCTTATACTCCAGGAAATAATAGGATGATACATTCAAAATACTGAAAGTAAATATATTGGCAGCGAAGAATACTTTTTCCAGCAAATATAACTTTCAAAAATGAGAGAGAAATAAATTTCTTCTCAGAAAAAAAAAAAAAAGAGGGAATTCATCACCACTAGACTTTCCTTACCAGAAATCCTCAAGAGAATCCTACATCTGCAAGCAGAAAGACAATAATCACCATCATGAAGACAAAAAAACATGAGACTCACTGGTAGAGCAGATACATAAAAAAAGAAAGAGAAAAGAAGTAAACCATAACACCACATGACCACTAAACCACAATGATAAATAAGAAAAAATGAACAAAGGATATACAAAACAACCAGAAAACAATTAACAAAATGACAAGGGTAAGTCTTTACCTATCAATAATAACCTTAAATGAAAACAAACTAAACTCATTTAAAAGGCTGAATGGATTTTTAAAAATGAGTTATGTGCTGCCTACAAGAAACTCACTTCACTTGTAAAGACACAAACACTAAAAGACTAAAAGCAGAAGGATGGAAAAAGATATTCTATACAAACAGAAACCAAAAGTGAGCAGAAGTAGCTATACTTATATCAGATAGAACAGACTTTAGACAAAAATTGTAAAAAGAAGGTCATTATGCAATGATAGAGGGATCAATTCAGCAAAAGGATAGAAGAATTATAAATAAATATGCATCCAACACCACAGCACACAGATGTATAAAGCAAATATTAAATCTAAAGGAAGAGGTAGACTCCAGTACAATAATAGTCGGAGACTTCAACACCCCACTCTCAACATTGGACAGATCATCTAGAGAGAAAATCAACAAAGAAACATTGGATTTAATCTGCACTTTAAACCAAATGGACCTAACAGACATTTATAGACCATGGCATGTAATGGCTGCAGAATACAAGTTCTTTTCACCAGAACATGTAACAACCTCCAGGATAGACCACATGCCAGGGCACAAAACAAGTCTCAACATATTTAGAAGAAGTAAAATCATATCAAGTATGTTTTCTGAACAAAATGGAATAAAACTAGAAACCTACAACAAGAAGAACTTTGGAAACTTTACAGCTACATGAAAATTAAGTAACATGCTTTGGAATGACCAATGAATGAAGAAATTAAGAAGGAAATTTCAAAATTTATTGAAAAGCTAAAAACAGAAGCACAATATATCAAAACCTATAGGATAAAACAAAAATCACTACCAAGAGGGAAATTTACAGCAATAAATACTTATGTCAAAAAATAGAAAGATTTCAAATAAACAGACTAATGGTGTATCTCACAGAACTAAAACGCAATAACAAACCAAACCCCAAATTAGTACAAGAAAAGAAATAATAAAGTCAGAGCAGAAATAGAGAGTAACAAAACAATTGAGCAACAAAACAAAAAGATGGTTTTTGAAAAGACAAACAAAACTGACACAACATTAGCTAGACCAAGCAAGAAAAAGAGAAAATATCCAAATAAATAAAATAAGAAAATAAAGGAGACATTACAACTGATACCATAGAAATACAAGGTTCATTAGAGACTATACAAACAACTATATATCTCTAAATTGGAAAACTTAACAACAATAGATAAATTCCTACATGCATACAACCTACCAGAATTAAACCAAAAACAAATTTAAAAAATGAACAGACAGATCAATTACAAGTAATGGGACTGAATCAATAAAAGGTCTCCCATCAAAGAAAAGCTCGGGACCTGACAGCTTCACTCCTGAGTTCTATAATACCAAACATTCAAAGAAGGACCTACAGCAATTATTCTCAAACTCTTCCAGAAAATGGAAGTGGAGGGAATTCTCCCAAACTCATTCTGCAAGGCAAGCATTACCCTGATATCAAAACCAGACAAAGGCATAACAACAACAACAACAAAACTATAGGCCAATATCCCTGATGAGCATAGATGCAAAAATACTCAACAAAATATTAGCAAACTGAATCCAGCAGCGCATTAAAAAGAGAATGCACCATGATCAAGTGGGATTCATACCAAGGAGAGGATGGTTAAACACACACAAATTAATAAATGTGATACATCACATCAACAGAAAGAAGGACAAAAACCATACGATCATCTCAATAAATGGAGAAAAAGCATTCGATAAAATTCAACATCCCTTCATGGTAAAAAAGAAACCCTCAACAAACTAGGTGTAGAAGGAGCATACCTCAACACACTTAGGAGAAATTCCAACCTCCCAGCCAAGGTCCACGAAGCCCTGCAAACTTGATTCCTGTCCACTTCTCCTACCTCCTCACCAACTACTGACCCTCCTGCCCCCCTGTATCCAGTAACATTGGCCTTCTTGTTTCCCCCCCCTTCCTGGTGTGCATCAAGAGTTTATTGCAGCACTAAGGCTTTTGTATTTGCTATTTCCTATACTTGGAATAGTTTTCCAAAAATCTTTTGTATGGCAGGTTCCTACCTGACATTTAATTCGCAGCTCAAATGTCACGTCTTCCAACGGCCTCTAATTGCCCCTTCCTCCAGTGATCCCTGAGACATTAATATGTTTTACAGTCTTGGAAGTCGTCTCCGTGCCTGCCTTACCATGTTCATTTATTGGCTCACATATTTATTTCCCGTCTTCCCCCAAAGAAAATAAAACTCAATTAAGAGCAATATTTTATCTGTCTCTCCTAAAGCATTGCCTGGCACATATTAGGTGCTCAATAAATATATTTTCCATGAATGAACACATTAAAACAAATAAAACCCATCTTGGCTTTGATACAAGCTATTTTTTAAACGTATCCCTGTGTCGTTGAGTCCACAAAGACTCAATTATCTGGGATTTATTTGACAAAGTTGATTATCTTATTTTGGGGCTAATACTCACGAATTGCTGAAGCAGGCCAAACGTCAAGCACAGCGTACAAGCAAACGTGACCCCTCCCCAGGACACTTGCCACCCAAATTACAAGCGTTCAAAAATCTTGGCAAGATGCCTACGCTAATAAGATAGTGATCCCATATTCATGAGAATTTAAAAACCATTATTATTGCCTGAAATATTCTTGGCTTTTCCATAATTAATATGTCATTATCATCAGCAAGCTAAGAGATCAAGTAAAAGCAGTTTTAAGTAATGACATTCATAGGGACAACAGCATTTAGAAAACTTCACAGTGACTTCTATTTTTGTTTTTGTTTTGAGACAGAGTCTCACTCTGTTGCCCGGACTAGAGTGCCATGGCATCAGCCTCGCTCACAGCAACCTCCAACTCCTGGGCTCAAGCGATCCTCCTGCCTCAGCCTCCCAAGTAGCTAGGACTACAGGCATGTGCCACCATGCCTGGCTAATCTTTTTTCTACATATATTTTTAGTTGTCCAGCTTTCTATTTTTAGTAGAGACAGGGTTTCGCTCTCGCTCAGGCTGGTCTCGAACTCCTGAGCTCAAACGATCTGTTAGCCTCAGCCTCCCAGAGTGCTAGGACTACAGTTGTAAGCCACCATGCCCGGCCTTCAATAATTGTATCTTTGTGTGAAGAACAGCTGGACCTAGACCAAAACCCTCTTGCAGTTTCGACAATACTGCCAATAAGTACTCCTTTCTATGAAAACAGAAAAGGAAATTTTCCTCATAAAGGTTGACTGAGAACATGAATGTTTAGATGGAAAATAATTGCATATCTGAGCCAAATGGATTCTTAGAGATATCTGATCTAATCTCATTGACTTGGACACAGGAACGATGTAGCTCAGAGATGAAATGACACTTCCAAAGACACAGAAAGTTGGTGACTGAGTCCAGTTGGGTTTTCCTGCTCCCGAGCTATGAGATTTCTGATGGTCCAGGAACTGCAAACACTAGGGGAAGCTTGTCACCTGACTGTCAACTCCTGAGGACACGTTGATGTGCTCTGCAGGGTCCAGGGGGATTTGAATTGCACATGAACAGTTAAAACATGCTAAAAGCACCTTGTTTTTTCCAACTCCATTCAGGGTTTGGGTCCTGTAGTTTGTTTGGTTTTAGAAAACCCCATTTCCTGAATGTTTCAAACAGAAGCAAGGTGGCGAGGGCACAAGACAATGCTGCTTCCCATCCAATATAGGAATACAAAGATCACAATAGGATGTCCATAAGTCCAATTCCAATCTGACCGCATTTCTTTTGGGGCCAACAAAACCATCTCCCACTTCCCTCCTGAAGACATCCTGAGCTGAAGATCCCTTTAAAAATTTTTTTCGAGAAAAAAATATTGGTTTATTGATTTTTTAAAAAAAAATATTAGCTTTAGAAGAACATGTAAAACTATTTCTATTTATTGACCTATTCTCAGTAGGAAAAATAAAGACACAGAGTATTCATATAAATGAAAAGTTTCATAGCTGAGAACCAACCAGTTGAGACATAGTTAACCACCTTTAGGATACTAGTCAATTGCATTCAATAATCTTATAAGTAGGTTTAACTAAAGTTAGCACAAGAACCCATATAAAAAAAGAACAATGGTTTTGTTTGGATAGTATAGAAGTATGTTATATAGTATAGTATAGTATGATAGCATATAGTATGTTCTATAACATAAAACTATTTTTTTTAACTTTTCGCTTTGAGATAATTATAGATTCACATGCCATTGTAAGGAATACAGAGAGATCTTCTATACCTATTGCTCACTTTCTCCCAATGGTAACAACTTGCCTAAGTTTGGTGAGATATCATATTCAAGATACTGATGCAATCTTCCAACTTCACTCAAATTTCACCAGTTTTACATACACCCATTTGTGTGAAGATCCATTGTTTAATGAACACACATTCATCCAGTTCATCCTTATAAAAAACAATTTACCTATGCAGAAAGTGAGATGAGGCAACAGAGAGGACTTGAACCTCGGTCGTTTAACTCTGAAGGCTAAGCTCTTCATGCTACACTGCAGATGTTATCAATTCTCTGTGTGTGGTTCATTTTTAAAAGATTTTATACAGCTATTCCTCAAAAGGCTCAAAATAAATATTGACAGAAACAGGCAGGTAAAGCAAAGGGGAAAAAATCAAAGCCGTGAATCAAAAGAGGTGGCAAATTGGGGTAATATGATTCCATTTAGCTCTGAGCTTCTTGGTAGTCAGGACAAAAAGGTAAACAGGATGAGATATGTCATCCTTGTCAAAGGAAGGAAAACATATTGATTCTTTCAGACACAGAAATTTTAAAATGTGCGTATATCTGTGTATATGTCTCTATGCTTATTCGACCTTATTATTTTTTTTTTTTTACAATCTTTTCCATCAGAGTTTACAAACACCCAAAATAAAACTCAGCGAAGGGATGCTTAAAACATCAGTAAAACTGTTCTTAAAAATGCACCCTTCCCTTGAATATGGGCTGGCCTTCCCGCTTGCAGAGAACGCATGTATTTCCCCGCATTCTAGTTTCAGGAGCAGTCCTTAGGAAGCCTGGCAACTTCCGGTTTGTAGATTTCTAGAAAAATTAGCTGCCATGGTGTCAAGAAGCTCAGCCTAGACTACCAAAGGCTCACACAACTCGTAGGGAGACTGAGGTCTGTGAACATCACCAAGGCACCAGACAGGTGAGTGGTCTTCCAGGCCTGCACAGCCCAAAGCTGAACACAAGGGAGCGAGTGATCGAGCCCGCGTCACAGGGAGCAGGACAGCTCCCGAGCTGAGCCAAGAACCTTGAGGAATAATGAATCCTTGTTGCTTTAAGCCAGGGGTCCTCAAACTTTCTAAACAGGGGGGCCAGTCCACTGTCCCTCAGACCGTTGGAGAGTGCGCACTGTGGGCCCGGGACCAGTTGGCTGCAAAGCAGGACAGGCAGCGGTGGCAAAAAGAACACCAGGTGGGCCGCATAAATGTCCTTGGTGGGCTGCCTGAGGCCCATGGGCCGCAGTTTGAGGACGCCTGCTTTAAGCCACAAGGTTTTAAGGTAGGTGATTACACGGCAACCAATAACTGAAAGGCCAGGCGAGGTGGCTCACGCCTGTAATCCTAGCACTCTGGGGGGCGGAGGCAGGAGGATCGCTCGAGGTCAGGAGTTCGAAACCAGCCTGAGCAAGAGTGAGTCCCTGTCTCTACTATAAATAGAAAGAAAATTAATTGGCCAACTAATATATATAGAAAAAATTAGCCGGGCATGGTGGCGCATGCCTGTAGTCCCAGCTACTCGGGACTGAGGCAAGAGGATGGCTTGAGCCCAGGAGATTGAGGTTGCTGTGAGCTAGGCTGATGCCACCGCACTCACTCTAGCCTGGGCAACAAAGCGAGACTCTGTCTCAAAAATAAAATAAAATAAAATAACTGAAACAATAACCAACACCGATGACCTGAAAATTCATCCTGTAAACTTGCATTTAAACGTGATACAGTACTTAAAACATTTTCCAAACAAGGAGTCCTTCTTATACGACCAGAACGCATGGAATGCCTAGCAGCAGCTTTTCGGAATGAATTCATCAAGAAACATAAGATGTAAAATGAACCGCTCTAGTGGTGTCTCCGGAGACTCGAACGCCCTAGGATGGGTGATCCGCTTAGCTTGGGTCCGATTCAGGACTACATAATGCAGAGGCAGTTATGTCTTAGCCCATGTCCCTTAGGGCGACTTGGAGCCTTCCGGGGTTAAGAGAAGCCCTGCCCAAAGTCAAAATCAATAATAGGGCATTTAAACGGTGACATCCCCAAGTGGGTAACGACACTAGACTCCGGACATCAATGGCAGGAGCTACTGTCATGGCATTCGTCAATAGGTTGAAGATCCCATTAAAATGTTTTAATTTCCACTTAGTGGTGTTAGCATTTAATTGATGCCAAAGACACTGCCTGTCACTAAACAATGACTTGGTGGCTGTCGGTAGAGACTGCCTTCCACACAGGCCTGCAAGAGCTTCTCAGACGGGCCGGGGCAGTTCCACTGGGCGTATTTCCTGGCCTTGCCATGCCACTGCTACTTTATGGCAGCTCTATGTCCTTCTGCCTGCTCATCGTCCATGCCCCCATCTTCTATTACGAGCGACAGAATTTTCCGGAAAAACTATTGATACTCTACCCTTATTCTTAGTTCACGCGTTTTAGGAAGGTTTTATTCCACCAACAGCTTCATAGATGGGCTCACAACTCAGATCCGGGTTGATTCACCCTGGGCATGTAACCCAAGACAGTGCCGATGAGATTAAACCTTTGAATTTTCATCAGAACTATGGGAAATGCGAAACGATTGTGTCCCGCTGGGGCTGCTAAACTAGTAGAATGGAGTGGGTGTATGTACCTGGAAAACCTTCTTGCCATTAGAGGGATATACTGCTTAAGAACAAACGATGAATAGATCATTTCATCTTTTTGGATCCAGCAGTTCCGGAAGTCATATGTATCTATATTTTTTCAGTATAAAAGCCAATAAAATGCCTTTTTCATTTAGGCTATTTTGAGTTGTGTCTTCTATCTCTTGCAATCATTCTCAGAAACTATAAAAGGACGGGCTACTGCACAGACTATGGGCTGATGGAATGACATTTATTATCTGCGACAATGCAATTTATTTCAATTTATTACACTCCCTTTCTGAGCCTCAGATCAGAAAGCACCCAGGCATTAAGACAACGGCACTTCAACAAAAAATATCATACATGATCTTCATGAAGTTAAGCGAGCGAATCAGGAAACTGGGGGTAATAATGAGCCACAAGGCTCAAAAAGTCATTCATCAAATCAAATATGGCACCGGGATTGGAACCCAACTCCTCACCAGATGCAAGGCTTCCCCGGCTTGAATGGGTAGGTTTTAAAGGTTAGTCTTATGGCCCCTAAATGCCAGTCCATGGACCGACTAGAATCTGTTGTCAGACTGTGCTCAAATCATCAACAATCCACAGAGTAATGAGAAAAACAGACATTTTCATGGGTTTAAATGGAGCTATTGCATTTCACGTTTAAATTCTGAGATGTCGTCCTTCCAAGTTTTTTGGTGTTCACATGTGTTCTTTTTTGAAATGACAATAATAGTAGATGTAGATCATCCTTTTTGGCTGAGTTCCTCCCATTACTCTGCTCAGCACTTCCTTAGGCCAGATGAAAGCGGCTTCTATCTTCCCTCTTCAGAAGGTGGGAGGAGGGAAAATTGTAAGTACTTATACATAAATATTTGTTGATATCAAACAAGCGAATTTGTGAATATTGATGCCAATGGTACAAAAGTGTAAAAGCATCAGAAAGACCCTAAGTAGCCTCCAAGAGAGGGATAATTAAATGCTGCCATCTAGGAGAACAGCATGTAGTCTTTACTAAAATCATGATTACAAATACTTTTTAATAATATGGGGAAATGCTCATGACGTAAGGTTGAGTGAAGAGATATATGACTACAAAAATGCAGCTATGTTAAAATATCCACGCACGGATAGACCATGACATGGACCATGTAGACCTCACCACCACCCGTTGGGTTTACGAGTATTACCTACTTCTACGTCTGTAGAAATCTCTGTTGTCCAGATTTTCTGCAATGGGTATGTGTTACTTTTGATGGGGCTGAGAACATGCCAATCAAAACATGGCACCTGGGTGTTGTGAATATTTTTAAGCTGAGGAATGTGAGAAACAGCAGGTACTAGAAGGAGTCCCTGAAGAAGGTCATAAGCCCCTCCTGTGACAGGTACCCCCCCATTCCAGATACAGAGGAGCATTCTTATCTCTGAAGCTGGAGGAGCACCCTGAGTTGAGTCTGAAGGAACAGGCCTTGCTAAGTCCCCCCAGTTAACTGCACTCAGCTCGTGCCCTTTGCCCTATCACATTTTTCCAGGACTTTCTACTCTTCATCCAACCTGGGATAAAAAAAACATTCAGGTTTAACTGTGTCTTCGGGTCTCCATTTCTTTATGAAGGCTCCATGTCGCATAAAACTAGTAGTCAATAAATGTGCATGCTTTTTCTGCCATGAATCTGTCTTTTCGTTACAGAGCCCCAGCCAAGAAACTGAGATGGGTAGAGGCAAAGGTTTCTCCTCCCCTAGGCTTGGAAATGTACAAAAATGCTCATGGATTAAAATTAGCCCCGCTTAGTATGCGGCCAATATTTAGTAATTACCTACTGTTTCCCGATGGTTTCCGTGGTGAGAGGAGATTAGCCATGGATTTAGGCGATGCTGATGTCAACGTTATTCTCGCTGCCAGAATAACTTGCACTAGGCCAGGCAGCCACGCTCTCATCCTTAATGTCTAATGACAGCCACTGCACTTGCACTAGCTCCAGGGCTGACCCTTCCCTGTCTGGCCCAAGGCCATGCCCACCTGTGGACACCATCTGGGCAGACACTTTCTGACCAAATGGAGGTCAAGGATCCTGTCCACAATCACTGCACTCGCACAAATATCAAGAGAGAAATATCAAGGAGCTTCGGAGGGGTTAGGACAAGCAATCAAAGTCAGGTAGAAATCCCAGCAGGGTAATATGCAATTTATATTTCCCTGAGAGGCCCATTCTAGAATAATGGGAAAGATTCACTGTTGTCAGAGTGTCAAGAACGAATTCTCTGAACGCCAGGGCTTCCCTAAAATCAGTGCTTACGTTCTGACGACTTCCTAACCGACTGCGTCAATCATCCAATGTGCTGTTTTGGGAGGAGTTGGGTTTTTTTGTTGTTTATTTTATTTTTATTTCTTTATTTATTGTTTTTGTTTGATTCGGTTTACATGGCATCTGAAATGCACCATGACAAAGGATTATGCATCTCTTCTTAACTCAGCGTGCCATTGACCAAATCAGTTAGATACAATGAAATGTTAAATATGCATTAGTTCCAAAGGGCTTTATTTCAGATGGATTTTATCAGACACTTTCTCCCCTGTGCTGAGCTGTGGGCATGGTTTACACCAGCAGTCACGCTATCCTTTTCAAAGCAAGGGTAATCCATGCTGCCCCAACAATTATGGTATCTCTAAGAGAAAAGGGGCCCATAAATTCCATCACCTGTTGACCCCAGGATCTAATCTCAAAGCAATGGGTGAAATAATTTATTTTTTTTTAGTCAAGAGATCATATGAGATGCACAGATAACACTGAGAGTCATCGGACTGAGCGTGCTAAATAGAATACAATGAGCTATCTTGAAATGGAGATGAAATGCAATCACTGCATTTGGAAAGTTAGAATACCTGATACTCAAAGCTCTGTGGCTGGCAAAAAAAAAAAAAAAAAAAAAAAATCCAAAGAATTGGCTGGGCGTGGTGGCTCACACCTGTAATCCTAGCACTCTGGGAGGCTGAGGTGGGAGGATTGCTAGAGGTCAGGAGTTCGAAACCAGCCTGCGCAAGAGCGAGACCTCGTCTCTACTATGAATAGAAAGAAATTAATTGGCCAACTAAAAAATATATAGAGAGAAAAAATTAGCAGGGCATGGTGGCCTGTAGTCCCAGCTACTCGGGAGGCTGAGGCAGGAGGATCGCTTGAGCCCAGGAGTTGGAGGTTGCTGTGAGCGAGGCTGACGCCATGGCACTCACTCTAGCCTGGGCAACAAAGCAAGACTCTGTCTCAAGAAAAAAAAGGGGGGGGGCAGGTAAGAATTAGAAATATATATTTAGTTGTGTATTCTTATTGACATTTCTAATTCCCATCTCATAGCTTGGGGCTTTTTCTTGCCTTTCCCCAATCCATATTTGTATTACCTTTCTTCCATCGTGATAACCCTGGCTCCTCCCAAAATAATACATTTACTTAATCCTACAATAGATGCAAAATAATGTCAGAATTATTCCACCAAGACCACCATCAACAGCAACCGCATAAAGTTCAAGATTTCTTTCTAGTTCTTTTGTGTTTAGATTAAAGGTATACAGTCAGGGAACTATGTTCAAAATAACTTGAGTCAGTATTTTTTTCCTTATGTGTGATCATGTCATCCCTTTTATACATAGTTAGGTTCATTTACCTTTGTTTTTATTTAATTTCCCCCTCAATAGTGTTATTTAATTTTATTTCTTGAATATACAAAACGCTAACATGGTTTCAAAGTCAAAACTCATTAAAAAAAAGATATATTCAGGGAAGTATTTCATCACTCTCTTGCTTCCTTAACTGTTCCAATTCTATTCCTACCCTATGGATTGCTAATTTCATTTCTTCCTGTTTCTCCTTCCTTGTGTTACTTTTTGCAAAAATATGGAGATACATTTTTATTTCCTGGTCTTTCTACATGAAACGTAGCATGCTATATATATACTTTTTGTACTTTGCTTTTTGCACTACCACTATCTTCTGGCAATCACTCTAATCCCAATTCATGAGGATTTTCCTCATCCTATTTTATAGCACACCACTGTATTGAAGTCTCATGGCTCAAATAATCTCCTATGTACAGGCATTTAGGGTGTTTCTAATATGTCAAAATTATCAATAATAATGATATTACTTGTGAAGTTGAACATACTTTCATACACTAAAAGGCTATTTTTATGTAAACTTTTGTCAGCTTTCTAGTTCTTTTGCCACTTTTCTATCAGATCTGTGGACTCTGTTTCTCCTCAGTTTGTAATAACTATTTGTATACTAGGAATATTAGCACTTTATCAGTAATAATATATCTTGCAAATATTTTCTCCCAGTTCATCACTTGTGGCTTGAGTTTATGTGTTTTTGCCATGCAAAAGAGGACTTTTTTAATTTTTCATTTTGCACAATCCTATTTCACTACATCTGGATTTTGGATTACAGAAAGCCTTTCCTATGTTGAGGTTATAAAGGAATTATCCTTACTGTTCATTTTAAGTGTCTCTCGCTGTACTACACGTGGAGGTGTACGGAGGAATGCAATCCTATTTGCCTATTGACCTCTGGGCAATTTCAAAATGCAGGCCCTTCATCTTCTAGTAGCTGTTCCTTTCATTTTCCCTAACCCCAGTTTTCCTCAGCAGGAAGTCTCACTAGAGAGCTATGAATTAAACCCAAATTACCAAAGAAGACACCGCTCACTCATCATAACCATAGGAATCTCTCTCTAGAGCAAACAATAATTGGGAGCACAAATCTGTTTTATAATCACATATTTAGTAAAGCCAGGATCACCTGTATTATACTTTATTGTCTCTCATTGATGGGTACATTTTCTCTTATTATTTTCATTACTGAGTAATCCATATTTATCTTAGAAAAAAAATTAAAACTATAGTTAAGCAAAAGCAAAATAAAAATTTTGTAACAGTTAACATTTTAGGACATATATATGACACACACACATATATGTTTATATATATGTTAAAATAGATACACGTTAACATGTATTATGTTACATAGATTATGTAGATTATGTTATATAGATATATAGATATATGTTAATAGATATATGATATATAAACATATATCTATTTTAAAATAGGCCTCTCTTCCTTTTGTACCTATTAAAAAACCTCTCTTCTCTACTATATTTTTCCTGTTTTATAATCTATTTCCATTATCACTTACTACAAGCATCTTTCCACATTACAAAGTTGCCTGCAACCGCATTTTAAAAGCCTACATGGTATTTCACTGTAGGAAGAGACAAAATATTGAACAAACCGTTGTGCTTTTAAGATGTTTTGGTTTTTCCTTTTAATATCATAAGCAACTCTGAAAAAATAACTTCGACACACACCTTTGTGAATTTGTTCAAATGCTTCTTTGAGAATAATACCTAGACATGGAATTTCTGGATTAAATAGTATACAAGATTTTCAGGTTTTTGATACACAAGGCCAAGTTGCCACTGGCAGTGTATGGAAATAACTATTCCCTTCACCCACACCCCACCCACATTAGCATTATTCTTCTCTGTAATCCTTTCTGTCTCTTGATTTCTTACCGTAAGACGAAACAACAGTGCAAAGCTCTGCAAAAGCACCAAAGAAATTTAGAACAATATATTACTGATATGTGTCTGAAAACACTATACACCTGTTCCCAGGCTCTAAAAAAAAAAAAAAAAATCTATGAAACTGTCCTAAAACCACTTCGTTCAAAGATGAACATTTTTTTTTCCCACTCTTGCTCGGTCTTTAAGATGTTAAAATCTGGTAGAATTTCCTAACAGCCCTTCCTGTTTTGTAGGAGCTGGGGCTTGGTTCTGAGTATAAATGAATAGGAAGGGTCCTATACAAGAAGCATAAACCTAAGGAAGTTGTAGAAACTTATGGGGAAGTTTCTCCCATCAGGGATATACTAATTAAAAGTTCATGAATAATTTCCCTTGTCAGTTACTTGATAAACACATTTCCCTTAGAAATTTTTACTTCAGGTTCTAGTCTAATGGCCTACACTCCTAAATTACTAAATTATGCTTTTAATTGAAAAACAACAACATGAATTTTTTTTTCCAGAACCATCTGTGCATTCCCAAGAACATGTGACTGCTGCAGATAAATTTCACGACTTTGAACACCCCAATCTTGCAGTTTAGGGTTCCAAAAGCTTAGGGAAATAAAGCCATTCCTCAAAAACAGTACGTGATCAGAAACTCTTGCTTTAAAATTCAATGTTTGGTGTGTGAGGCTTCTTACCAAGTGTTTATTAAACTGCATAATTTCAAAGCCTGGAGTGATATATTGCAATGTTTTCCTGGGAGTTGATCACATTTGCATATCCTTTTACACTTCCTGTGAAATTAATATTGCCTTTTGTATCTTGAACTTAGCTAATATAACTTGCCATTTTTACTTTTCATTGCTATGAGTTATATGGAGTGCACCCCCAGAGGGACCCCTGCAATGCCTACATAAGCTTTATTCTCTGTTATATTTTTTCATATGAATATATTACATCAAGATTAATAAACCTTTGCAGAATCCACTGGTCCTGCAAAAAGGCAAGATTCGCAATGGCAATAACAGCTGTCAGCAAATAAAGGAAATCTGCTCCTGACACTGGACCAAAGGCCAGGGTTCACGGAGCTCTTCTCACATCCCACAGTGGGTGAGAAACCCTTGATCACACAGGCAATCTCTCAACAATGGCGCAATGTATATGCAAAGAGTGGCTGAGCCACCAGGGCGCCCAAACCCAGACAGGGATAATTAGGCTGCTTTCTCTCAGGGATGTGTCTTTGTAAGATGCTGAAAACTGACCAGGATTCCAGGATTTTAAAAAATTCCAGTTGAGCTGACAGGGGAGGGATGAGATGATAAAGAAACAGGGCAGTAGGGGCTGAGGAAAAGAGAGGAGGACCAGGATTAGCAGAGAAAGCTCCAGAAAAACAAATCGAATGCAGAGAAGGGAAAAATCCCCTGAATACCAAACACCAACCACACTGGGCCCAGGAAGCCTCAAAGGAGCGTTCCTCCCAGGGGCTGTTTTGCCTAATTGACAATCTGCTCAAAGCCCAAGAAACCCTAAATGTCAATCCAAAAATAAAAGAGCTGGGGGCAGCAGTTGAGATCCAGACTCCTGGTATAAATACCAATTGCCACATCAGAAAGCACCGTCCTGCCTTGTAACTGCTGTCATTTCGTCTCCTGCGTCAAGTTCATCTCCAACTCAGTCGAAAGGCAGAGTCCCGGGGATTCAGGGTCAGAATTAGGGTGAGGTGAGTGAGATGCAAGGTTCAAGTAGTGCAGATAAAAACCTCAGTAGCCAGGTGTGGTGGCCCTGCCTACAGTCCTGGCTGCTGGGGAGGCCGAATTGGGAGGATTGCTTGAGCCCAGGAGTTCCCGGCTGTAGTATGCCATGATTACACCTCTGAATGGGCCATTGCACTCCACCCTCGGCAAACACAGTAAGACCCTGTCTCTAAAACAAAAAAAAAAAAAAAAAAAGGAAAGAAATAAAACCCTCAGTGATCAAGATAATACTTTGGGTACAATATTTTTAAAAATCAACGTTGGCCGGGCGCAGTGGCTCACACCTGTCATCCTAGCTCTCTGGGAGGCCGAGGCGGGCAGATTGCTCAAGGTCAGGAGTTCGAAACCAGCCTGAGCCAGAGCGAGACCCTGTCTCTACCATAAACAGAAAGAAACTAATTGGCCAACTAATATATATATATATATATAGAAAAAATTAGCCGGGCATGGTGGCACACGCCTGTAGTCCCAGCTACTCAGGAGGCTGAGGCAGGAGGATTGCTTGAGCCAGGAGTTGGAGGCTGCTGTGAGCTAGGCCGATGCCACGGCACTCACTCTAGCCTGGGCAACAAAGCAAGACTCTGTCTCAAAAAAAAAATCAAAGTTAATGCAAAAAATCATGCTGCTGAAAATATCAAAATTTTAAATAAATACACATTGATGCCATGCCAACTATATTCAAAGCTGCATGTACATGCCTAGCTATATGTTCTGATGTACTCTCTAAAAGTCCATTTTCCTTTTGTAGAACAATAAGGTCACTGAAAAAACACTGAGAAAATGAAAAGTAGGTGAAATTAAAACACGCATTATGTTAAGCGTAGATATTTGTAATGAAAACAGAATTCATTATAACTTCACTTTCCTGGTTTTAATGGGACAAGGTCATCAAAAATATTGTCAACATTTACTTCTTTGTTTATCTTGTTTTCAATGGGAGATTTGCCATGTTTCACATTTTCTCATCACCAGTGGCAATCTTAAGTAATTTTAAATCAACCTACTTAATTTTAATTACTTAATTTTATTTTTTAATTTTGCCTTAGGCTTCAAAATGGCTTGGCACTGTACTGATCCTTATTTAAAAATTTTGTTCATCATGGATTTTTTTGGCATTTTTTTTTAATATTGAATCAAAATATTTGTCTTGATTACTGAGTATTTCGACATTCTCTTAAATTGTTGTGCACTGCTTTGTTCCATCCAAGCCAAAGTCAAGGCTGTGGCCATCTCAGACAAGTAACCTAAGACAATAATGATTTTAAGTGTAGAAAAGAAGCCTGAGATCTGTTGTCAAGTGTAAGAAGTATAAAGCAGAATAATGTGTCCACTATGAGCTCATTTGTGCTTAAAAGAGCCCAAAAATCATTTTTAGAAAATGACTCTAAGTCATTATACATAAAATAAACACAGATGGTAAAAGGGAAAAAATTTTTTTTGTTAATATATGATATTACCATTGTAATATATTTCTTTTTAAATTTATAACAATATCTTTCATGCATCTTGAGTTCTATTTGGTACTTTATATTTTAAGAATTATAGTGGAAAGGTCATTTAATTTGAAGATAGTTTTCAAATTGAAGTAACATCTCATGGAGAAAGCATAATTTTAAAATATTTAGCAAATTTGTTTCATATGTACTGCCTTATTTCTAGATTTGTGAAAAATTGGGATAAAAACTAACGGATAAAGCTAGTATGAAAATTATGTTTTAATTTGTATTATATACCAAGTGACATTATATATTAATTCATTCTTGATTCTGTTAATTATTAGCAACAAAATTGTGTTCATGACGTTTTGTTAATGCTTTGAATTTTCCATAAATAAAATTCTCTCTAAAAATCTGTTAAAAAAAAAAATAAAAAATTAAGTCATCAAAGACATTCTAAATCATAGTGCTCCAAAATAATACATCAGGTGCCCAGATAAAAATAATTTAGTATTTATCTTTTGCTAATGTTTGATAACTTTGAAAGATTATCCCTACAATAATGTGATTCTCACTCACATTCATATTCTCATTCACTTACAACTAGTTTTCTTTTGTGTTTTGTGTGTGTGTGTGTGTGTTTGGGGGGGGTTGTTTTTTTTTTTCTTTTTGAGAGAGAAAGGTGGGATTACAGCATGTATTCTGAGAATTAGTAGCAACTATTGAAGGTTCAAGGAAGTTCATGGACAGCTCAGCAATAATATGTATCACAGTGAAAAATACACTGAGAACCACGCATCTAGCCACTATCGAGTTCCTATTACATAAGCCAGAGATGTGTAGTAAGCACTGTCTTGTGTTTTGTTTGGGTTTTTTGTTTTTGTGCCAGCTCAGTGTCCCCTTCTTTTCAGTAATAGTATGTTTGGATTTTTTAGCCAGGCTTATGGAGGTATAATGTTTAAGAAGTAAAACTTAAGCCCTTTTAGTGTGTATTTCTATCAATTCTTATAAACACACACAGTTACATAACCAACACCACAATCAAGATATAGAATATTTCCATCATCCCCAAAAGTTCCTATGTTCATGGCTGCCATCAACCCTTTCCTTATTCTCCAGCCCCTAGCATCCACTAATTTGTTTTTCCCCGTAATTTTGCCGGTCAGTTGTATGAGCTGATAAAATTCCTCCTAGCCTGAGCTAATTTTGGTGATATTTCTGACTCTTACCACTAAAACCTCTTCACTCTACAACCTAGAAAGAAATATTTCCTATCCCTCCATCAAAGGGCTTACAAGGAGTTTTGAAAACAAGACACGAAAACTGGTTTTCACACGAGATGCCCCAACTTTACCATTTCCTAAGTATATGAGCTCAGGAATTCTCTATACTCCTAACACACATGTATTTCATTTCCAAACTAGAATCATGTCTTATTCATTCTAGAATACTGCCTTGAGAATCAAAAGAGACTAAGTTGGTTCAAATACAAAAGAAAAATAAGACTTGTATTATTCACGCAGATTAATTTGTACACAAAAAATGAGGCATTAAACAATGATAATGAGAGACAGAATCAAGAGGCATTATAAGCACCAGTGAACAATAATTACAACCAGTGATATTTATTGAGTGCATTTTTATGTTAGGCATTGTGTTAGGTACTTTATCTACATTATCTCATTTAATACTCTCAATATCACTAAGGCAACTTTATTAAAACCACGTTTGATTAGGCTTAGAAAACATAAAACACTTTTTAAGTTAAAGTAGCAACCGGCAGGGCAAAATAAAAACCCAGATCTGTGTCACCAAAGCTAGTGAAGCTAAGGGAGACAGAAAGCATGAAGCAAACACTTTGGAGAGTAAAAATCAGGTATAAAAACCATCACCATACAATTAATTCAGCAACACTGTCCATTTGTACATAATTGTGCATAGTACATCTGACTCATGAAAATATTTAAAAATTTGCACAACAGAAAAACAGCATAACCAAAGTCAAAAATTAAATGCGTGTTAGGAAAAAACATTTTTAATATATATTACAGATGAAACACCAATCGCTCTATTACAATATATATTTTTAAATTCCCAAAACCCATTTTTAGAATAAAATAGAAGAACAAGCAGTTTACAGATATAGGAATGGCCCTTAAACATATAAAAATATGCTTAACTTGGCTCACGCCTGTAATCCCAGCACTCTGGGAGGCCGAGGCTGGCAGATCGCTCGAGGTCAGGAGTTTGAAACCAGCCTGAGCAAGAGCGAGACCCTGTCTCTACTATAAATAGAAAGAAATTAATTGGCCAACTAAAAATATATAGAGAAAAAATTAGCCGGGCAAGGTGGCGCATGCCTGTAGTCCCAGCTACTCAGGAGGCTGAGGCAGGAGGATCGCTTGAGCCCAGAAATGTGAGGTTGCTGTGAGCTAGGCTGATGCCACAACACTCACTCTAGCCTGGGCAACAAAGTGAGACTCACAAAAAGAAAAAGAAAAAAAGAAAAAAAAATATGCTTAACTTCACTTATAATAAAAGTAAATTAAAACTAAACTAAGAATTATAACTGTATTACACTAATGTTGAGAGGTTTAACAATAGGTTTAGCATTGGGTGTGGGGTACATTGACCCCCCTCTACTGTCTTCACCAATTTTCTGCAAATCTAAAACTATTCTGAACTAAAAAGTTGACCTAAAAAAACTACACTGAAATACTATTTCTTGCCTACCTGACTGGCAAAAGTTCAAAAGTTTAACAATATACTCCATGGAGAAAAAGTCTCTCTTATGCATTGCTAGTGAAAATGCAAAAGAATATAACCTAAAAGAGGGGGAATTTGGCTTTAGTTAACAAAACTATATACCTATTTCCTTTTGCATCTGCCTACTTACTCTCTGTATTTACTTACTAGCAATGACAGTTCTAGTGATTCACCCTGACAGACCTTCAATCATATGGGAAAACCAAACAAAACAACAACGAAAACCACAGCTGCAAAGTTATTCATGGCATTATTGCTAATAACAAAATACTGGAAAGAAGCTCAAAGCCACCCGCAGGCAGAAGCTTGGTACAGTCATTCAAAGGACTACTACTCAACTGTAATAGGGAACGGGAAGGATCTTTATAAAGTGGCATTCAATGGCCAGGATAAAAAGCAGGTTAAAAAAAAGTATGCATAGCATGCTAACATTTACATAATAAAGAATAGGCCAGGCGGGTTGGCTCACGCCTGTAATCCTAGCATTCTGGGAGGCCAAGGCGGGAGGATCGCTTGAGGTCAGGAGTTCAAAACCAGCCTGAGCAAGAGCGAGACCCCATCTCTACTAAAAATAGAAAGAAATTAATTGGCCAACTAAAAAGATACAGAGAAAAAATGAGCCAGGCATGGTGGTGCATGCCTGTAGTCCCAGCTACTCGGGAGGCTGAGGCAGGAGGATCGCTTGAGCCCAGGAGTTGGAGGTTGCTGTGAGCAAGGCTGATGCCATGGCACTCCATCCTGGACAACAGAGTGAGACTCTGTCTCAAAAAAAAAAAAGAATAAAAAGTAATCATATATAGATAAATATGTATTTGCTTCTTTTTATAATAAACACGTGAATGACAAATCAGAAACTCATGAAAATGTTTCATATGGGGGGGTAAGAATGAGGTGGGAGAGTAGAGATGGAATAGGACTCCCTTGAACAAATTTTTATCTAATTTTCACTTTTGCACAATGTAAAGTTTTACGTATTCAAAGTTGAAAAAGGACTTAAAAAGCAAAACTTAAACTTGTATACAGGCAGGAACAGAAATGAACCTAATGATGTAGCATATTGATATAAATAACCACAGAGGAAAAAGATGAATTCAAATAGTTTTTGAATGCAATATGGCTGTCTGTTCTTAGTAGAATATTAGGGCAAAAAGCAGTGCAAACAAATCTTGAACTTTACTTAGTAGATTGGTTGTCGGGAACGGTATTGATGTAGTAATTCTGAAACTATTTTCTGTGTATTGTAGGATAGAGCACCAGATGAATCAATGCATTGGGATCTCACTGTGGAATAAAGGAGATACAAATGTGAAAGAGAAGAAAGGGTAGAAGAATCCTGTGATGTTGGATTTGGAATTTTTGAGTTGTAAACGATTACATATATGCATACATCTTTCTCTCTCTTGTAAATGCATCTCTCTCTCGTATATGCATCTCTCTCTGTCTCTCTCTTGTCCCCTTGAACCAATGACACCCCAGTAGCAATGAGCCCACCTACTGGCCAAAACTTTGTTTCTAAATCCCATTCTCCACTAAAGGAAGCCAGGCTTTGACTGATTCTTGATCTGGGTAAGGAAAATACAAGGTAAAGTTGAAATATCTTGTTTTGCTCAAGGGCACACTAAAAGATGGACAGAGACAGGTCGAATGAATATAGGAACTAGCATACAGGGGATCCCACCGGCTAAATGAGGGACAATTTGACAATATTCAATCCCAAAAGAATAAGGAGCTGTCCCTACAGCTATATCATTTTATGGAACTTCATTGAGCTATACCCTTAAAATTTGTATATTTTCTGTAGGTTTGGTCTATTTCAATACAAAAGTTATAGTGTCTTTATTTTTTAAACTCTATGATACAAGAAGCAGAGGAAACATATATTTTATTTTATTTGAAAGGAGGAGCCATGGTCTATGAATAAATTATTCCAAGTATAATGATAACTATCTAATCCTCCTAAGGGTTTGGGGAGAGGGAGCTCTTTTGTTACCAAAGAATGTTAGCCAAGAAATGTATAAGGATAACCCAAATAGCAAAATATCATTAGGAAAGAATCATCAATGTACAATAAAACAAGTGGATGAAAGGTTCTAGGGACACAGAATATTCACCCAGTCTCAAAATATTACCCTACAGATTACTAATTTCAAAGCAAAAAATAATAATAATAATAATAATAATAATTGAGCTATCTGGAGAATATCACCTTCATCAAGTGATCAAACAGCATCACCAATAATGGCATAAACAAATTACCTACCTCTGATGTGATGCAATGTCAAGTATACAACACTACCTCGGTAGCATTTTGGCCAAAAAATGTTTCAAGTGGATCTAAGATGAGGAAACAATTGGACAGATCCACACTGCATGGCAACCACAAGACACTGGCTTTGAATCTTTAAAAACACAGACTCAGCCAGGTGCAGTGGCTCCTGCCTGTAATCATAGCACTTTGGGAGTCCAAGGCAGTAGAAATGCTTGAGGCCAGGAGTTCAAGACAAACCTGAGCAAGATCAAGACCCTCTGTCTAGGAAAATAGAGAAAAATTAGCCAGGGGTGGTGGCTCACATCTATAGTCCCAGCTACTTGGAAGGTTGAGGAAGGAGGATTGCTTGAGCCCAGGAGTTTGAGGTTTCTATGAGCTATGATATTACCATGGCACTCTAGCAGGGGCAACAGAGCAAGACCCTGTCTCAAAAAAAAAAAAAAAAAAAAAAAAAAGACTCATGGAAGACAAATAAAGGGCAAAAGATTATTCTAGATTACAAAAGTCCAAAGAGACACAACAACTAAGTGAAGTATGTCATTCTTGATTGGATTTTTAAAAAGAAAATAGAAATAAAGAGAAAAAAAGGACATTACAAGGTATAAGTGACATTAATAGGGGCATATGAATATATTAAACTACATTTCAATGTTAAATTTCTTGGGTGTGATAATGATATTATGGTTATATATCAATCTTGGATATAAGGCTAAATGTCAGGGGGTGATATGTCATCTACAACTGAAATGCAAATGATTTTTTTAAGTATATAAATGAGAACAAGGAAGCCAATGAGCAATTGTGACAAAATGTTAATAACCGAATCCCTCACGAATGACACTTGAGTATCTATTGCTCTCTTCTCTCCACTTAAGTTGTAACATTTTCAAAATAGTTAGGGGAAGAAGAATTGGAACAGACTGTAAGAAAATAACTTGAGGCTGATTAGTGGGTTTTGAATGCTCAACCTATGTAAGGCCTTATTCAGAGCCATTTGCAACATTAGCTCGTTTAAAGCTTATGATACCTTTATGTGATTTACACTAACAATATATCCGTCTTACAGATGAGGAAACTGAAACCTGCTGAAACAAAATAACTTGCCTTAGCTCGTAAGTGGAGTAGCTAGGATTTGAACCTAAGAAATTTAGAGTCAGAAATAGTTATCGTAGCCATGATACCGTGTTTTCCCAAAAATAAGACAGGGTCTTATATTTATTTGTCCTCAAGAAGACACCCTAGGGCTTATTTTCAGGGAATGTGTTATTTTTTTTAAGTATGGTACAACAATCTACATTTATTTGAATATAGTTAAGTTGTCTTCTTCTGGAACATCATCATCACTCTCCAAACCCCTAATCCCATCCTGAATTTTTTATGACTCTATTTCCTTTAGAACCATTGGCCCCAGTCTCTCATGTTGAGCACTAGAGCTCTCATGGAGCAGATGAGAAGGGCTGCTCATCTTCTTTCCCGCTCTGCGACAACATGCATGGGTTGTGCAGATGCGCTGCATAGCCACGCCCATCACTAGGGCTTATTTTCATAGCCACGCCCATCACTAGGGCTTATTTTCATAGCCACGCCCATCACTAGGGCTTATTTTCAGGGTAGGGCTTCTATTGCGCACATGCTTAGAAATCCTGCTAGGGCTTATTTTATGGGTAGGTCTCATTTTTGGAGAAACATGGTACTATTCTGCCCTTCGAATAAACAATTTAGAGGAGCCAACATATGAATCGCACCATCCAATGATTATATCTACCTGATATCTCCTATGTGCCCAATGCGGGATTCTGGAAGGTTGTGGGGTCAGGTTAGTTCTCTTTACTCTGCTGGAAAATACGATCAGCAATATCTAGAGGCCAAAGAATAGCTGGGGTGGAGGTGGGGGTTAAATTTTATAAACACAGCATCTAAAAATGATGTGTTCAGTTATGGGTATTATTTTTTAAAATAGAGAACATAAGGAAAGTCTAAAGATCAATATTTAAATCAAAAGAAAAAGGAACAAAAGTACAGGTGCTTTGAGGTGTAGGCTGTGCTGAAAATGCCATTATAAAGCAGTCCATTTGCTCAGTAGGCAACCCCCAAAGACCCCTGACACAGTCGAAATTATGTCATTAGTCAATTAATCAGTTTCCTTTCACAACGGCTCAATGGGGTGCCCTCTTTAACTCAATAGAGTAACCAGCTCACCAGCAGTATCTACAAAAATCGAAAGTCACAGAATGGAAAAATAGGCACGAAATACTATGGAGAAGAGAGACTGAAACAGACAAAGGCGGTTGTGCTATAAAAGAAAGTGAGAAATGGAAAGGGAAATGTCACGAATCAAAGGTTAAAAGAGAAAAGATCAGGATTTTAAAAGAAAGATATAGAAGTCTCTTATGGCAAAAAAAATATATATATTAAAAAAAAAAGGAGGGGGGATCAGTGAGGAGATAGAAATCATGACCAGAGTTGGAGCTTAAAAACGCAGAGCAACAAAGAGAAGCAAAATGCAGAGCCGTTCACTTGATCCTCTATTTCGCTCATTCATTTACCACCTAAAATGTGGAAGGCTCTTTGTGAAGCTCTGATGGAAAGAGAGGACAGTACGACAGACCTCTGCCCTCAAAGAGCCCAGCTGCTCAAAACATCCTGAGTTTTGCATGTCCCTGTTTTAATGTGACTTTAATTACCGCTGCCACACCTTAGCTAACATTCTCGTACTCAACACTGTAATTCTTGTACTTTCGAGAATTACAGCAGCTACATCGTCTATAAAAGAGGGTGCTTTTTAACGGCATCTGCCATGCAGAATGAGTACCCCAGAATCATGGGATGGAAACACGTTCTTTTATGCTCATAGTATGGAAGGCAGCATTGTGAGGCAGTGCTATCCATGTATAGGTGAGTTCTGCACATTTTTTTTTCTTTTTGGATGCCGCACACTTCGTATCACTCTATTTTCATTTTATCATCCCAATCATTCCGTTTTCTTTTTCTCATCCCATTCCAGAGAGAAGGCAAAGGTCAAGGAAATCTAACGGCAGTGGAAAGACAAATAAGGAGTTTACAAACCAGATTTTCATTTGCAAAATTCCCTCAGGGCTTCAGTGACAAAAAGCGGTACCTACAGAACAACAAAATGAGTATTTGTCATGGAGCATCTGAAAGGGAATTCTGGGCAAAGATAACAATAGAGAGGGCTCCGAACTCAGATACTAGGTACTAGATGTCATTGCCTGGTATCTTCCATTTAAAAGATACCTAGTCATATGTTACTTGGGAAAACCAAAAATTGGCCAGCCAACATGCCTCTGTGTGCATGGTCGCTCCTCCTACTAAGAAGGCTGGCTTGCTCCCTGAAAAGAACCGAAAATTCAATTTAGAACACACAACCCTCCCAGATCTACAAAGGCAGATGGGGACCATGGAAGTGTAAACCCATTAGTCTAAATGTGCAACTTCTGATTCCTTTAGGGCCCCGCCCCTCCCCAGCTCCCAGTGGTTCTACTGGGATGTCAATCAAGAGATCCCCATCGTCCCAACCAAAGACAGAAATGTGACTCAAGCTAACCAGAATTTTTGCTTTTCTTTTCTGTTTTTTCTTTTTCATTGTTGTTTTTGGTTTTCTGTTGTTGTTGTTGAGGTGTGTATAACCCAGTAGGAAGAGAAAGGGCCCTCAGAGATATATGGGCACTCAAGTTCACATAGTCAGAAGCTGATGAGGGCCCAGTTTTTTCCTACCATAAGGACTGAGGCTGAAGGAGAAATGAAGACCACATGGAGAAGAAAGAGAGAGAAAGAGAAAGATAGAGATAGAGAAAGAACAGAGGCGAATTTACCTTGCAGCTATTACAATTTAAACTTCACCTACGACTCTAGCAAAGCGTTCACAGGGTCATTTATAACCCTTTTATAAAGAATGCTCTCCAAACTATATGAGCTTCAGGCCTCGCAAAACCTAGACCCACCTCTGTGAGGGAGAGTGTCGAAGCCACAATAAAGCACCCATAGTCATCCATGACAGAGGCCATTTTCACCCCATGGGACCTGCAATTATGTGAGCCAACATTCACCTTTTTCTTTTCTCTTGGGATAACCTGAATTCAGTGTTACCTACTTGTGACCAAGAGAAACTGGGGGTTTTGAAGACAGAAAATATAATCATGGCTCTTAATTTCCTGGCAGGGAAAAACGTAAACCAATGCTATTTTCGACTTTTTCAAAATAGGGATCGTAAACTATTATTGTTTTGTTTTTGTCCACAGGCCATGGACATGTTTTAAAAATAAGATCTGATATCAGATTTGTGACCAGTTGTAAGGAAACAAACTATGAGGACACTCTCTTCACATTTTTCAAAGATTATTTTCCCTTGAAGTGGCTATAAAGGATATGGCACCTCTTGTGTTTTCCTGGATAGAGCTGGAACCCATTCTACTAAGTGAAGTATCTCAAGAATGGAAAAACAAGCACTGCATGGACTCAACAGCAAACTGGTATTAACTGATCAACACCTCAGTGGACATATAGAAGTAAAATCTATCGGGTGTCAGGAGGGTGGGAGGGGGAGGAGGGGATGGGTGTATACAAACACAACGAGTGAGATGTGCAACGTTTGGGGCATGGACACGCTTGAAGCTCTGACTAGAGGGGGGAGGGGGCACAGGCCATATATGTAACCTTAACACTTGTACCCTCATAATACGCTAAAATAAATATACCAAAATAAAAAGGAGGAAAAAAAATAAAGGATAACAAGCATGAAGTTGGCACTCTAAAAGTCTCATGTAATGATACCCTTTTGTGTGTTATCCATTTACCAAATATGTATTTTTATTTCTTCATTCCATAGAATATTTATTCTCTACTGAGAATTCCATTTAAACCATACAAACACACACACACACACACACACACACACACACACACACACACACACACTCCTCCACCACTACCACCGCCTTCATCATCCTCATGTGATTTGCAAAGAACAGTCGTATGCTCAGTAAAGGGATTTGAGAGCCAAGCAAAACTTCCTGGTCTGAGGTCCTGAGGTCTCCCTGTAATCCCAGGCTGTTCGTGGGGTGGCCACCTACAGAACTCCGGCTTTGGCCCCACAGAGAGAGCACGGCCATTCCCAACGCTGTCGCTTTCTTTAACCTTCAAGGGAACACCAAAGGGTCATTCAACGCTGTGACGTGAAGAGACGTCCTGGCACTCTAATTTCAGAACAGATCTCCTGTAGGAGTCTTTTTTACAGTCTTTAAAAGAAGCACTTTATGTCGCTCTGATGGAAACTGCCAATAGCAGGAGCTTCTGTCTGCCAAACGCCACAGAGAACAAAACAGTGAGCCCGAAGCAATGGGAGACAGGGAACAATTATTTTTGTTTCAACAGGCAACACAGAATGAAAACAAGAGACTACTGAAGTTAAAAAAAATAATCATCATCATCATCATCTCTACTTATTCTGGTAAAGATTTTTCTCAGGTCAGTACTTTAAACACTACAGTGAGATGCTGACAATGATCACAATAATCATCACAATAATTTTTATGATGAAAATCATAAAAATTTTAAAAAATTTTTAAAAATCATAAAAATCATCATAAAAATTTTAACTTTAGCATAAAAAGTTAAGCCTCCTGAATAAGTTTCACGCACACTTCGGGTACCTCTGTCAGGATCTACCAAAATCAACTACACTGCATGGAGAGAGAATATCTACACCACTGCTACTACTAGTACTAGAATTTTTAAAAAATAACAATAAAAAAAAGAACAGAATGTGAGCTGCAGTATACTTAATCTGAAAGGCTGGCACTGACGTGTGCTAGTTTTTTATCAGCGGGTGACAGTGGGAAAAGGTGGCTGAGGACTTATAGGCCAGGACGGTGGTCTCAGATCATACCTGGAATTGAATTCTTCCTGGTTTACTCTTTGGGTAACCTAGGCTAGTAACTGAACCCCCCCCCCCCCGAGCCTGAGCTGAACGCAATTGAAAAGGAGCAGATATAAGAAAAGCGCTCTGCCTCTTCCTCTTTGCCTAAAAACAGGATATAAATTTATAAAGGTGCCCCCCCCACCTCACCAGGCAAGATAAAAGTTAATCATCAGAGACAACTCTAGACCCTTATCAAGCAGGACAGACACCAGAGGAATCTACATAATCAACTTTACTCACTAACCCTTATCTTCCATTTGTTCCCTCGTATATTCACCTTCCCACAATTTGCCACTCTGGAAACTCAAAATCCTTCTCCTTTGTCTTGTCACTTCTCTAAAAGTGTATTGCTCACTTATTTGTTAAGAGCTACCTAACTCCAAGTTCTGATCACCCATTTGAACTACTCATCACTGGGTACTCCCATGTGTATGTATAACACACATGTTAATAAAACTTCTGTTTTCCCCTTATGAATCTGTTATTTTTCAGTCTAATTTAGAGGACCTCAGCTGGAGAACCTAGGAGGGCACAGGGAAAAGATGTATGTAGTATAAAGAGCTTAGTGCAGAGGCTGGCTCAAAACAAAACACTCAATATCTGGAAGTGGTTGCTATTATTATTGCCCTTATTAATGATTGTCACAGATTATTAACATCTTGTCTAAACAGATATCATGCCTAGGGACATAAAATTACTCTGAGAAAAGTCATACTTGAAGAAAATATAACTTGCACAGCCAAATACCTTCATCAAAACACACATTTGTTTAACTATATATTGTTTTGGAAACAAGATATCTACTATACAAACAAGAGGGCCAGTACTGGATTTGGAATCCCAGCAAAAAGGTATAACCTACCTAATTATAACATGCAACTTGTTCATCTTTGGCTGGTTAGTCTTCCCTGCTTTCACCTTTGCTACTCAAAATCTGGACCTCAGAGCAGAACATCAACATCACCTGGTAACTTCTTAGAAATGCAAAAACTTAGGCTCTGTCCTGTATGTACTGAATACCAGAATTTTAATAAGAACCTCAGATGATTTGTGTGCATATTAGATTTTGAAAAGCACTGCTATAGACCACAAAATTTAATGTACAGCTTATCCTGTTTTGGGTGTATTTCTTTGATCTTTACTACTTAATAAATCACCTGAAAACTTAGTGACTTAAAACAACAACAGTCATTTATCTGCTCTACTTCTTCCATTTGGACAGGGCTCAGCAGGGCGGCTCATCACTGCTCAGTATGGTGTGAGGGGTGATGGGCGCTCACAGGGCGATTCAGCTGAGACTGCGAGATACAAGGCAGCTTCTGTTCACTTGTGTGCCCGCGGCTGGCTTGGCAGGGACAGCCAGGGGCTGGCTGGGTATCTGTCATGTCTTTGTTGTCCTGCAGGACCTCTTGACAAGTGGCCTCTCTCCTGAAGCATGATTAGATCACTTTATGTGACAGCATCAGGCTCCAAGAAAGTGAAATCAGAAATTGCCAGCTATCTTAAGGTCTAAACCCAGAACTCACGTGGTGCATTTCTGCCACTTTCTATTGGCCACATCAAGTCAAAAGGCTAAATAAAATTTGAAGGAAGGAAAAAGGACCACAGTTTTGATGGGAGAAGAGGCACACACAGACATGAATGCAAGGATTTGTTAGCAACAGTCTGCAGACCACAAGGTATCTGTTACTTCTTCACTTTCTTCTTCTCTCTGTTCTCTGAACTGGTAAAATATCAACATCATTTCAATTACACATCTATATGCAAGCCTCCACTGGGAGCATAAGGAATTTTAAGGCATGATAGCGCCCCTCAAGGAGCTTGTAGTAATAAAGTTGGTGAAATAAGGAATACATATTTGAAATTTTGATAACAATAAAGTACAGTAAGGCCAGGTGTGGTGCCTCACGCCTGTAATCCTAGCACTCTGGGAGGCCGAAGCAGGCGGATTGCTCAAGGTCAGGAGTTTGAAACCAGCCTGAGCAAGAGTGAGACCTCATCTCTACTATAAAACAGAAAGAAATTAATTGGCCAACTAAAAATATATATACAAAGAATTAGCCGTGCATGGTGGTGCATGCCTGTAGTCCCAGCTACTCGGGAGGCTGAGGCAGAAGGACCGCTTGAGTCCAGGGGTTTGAGGTTGCTGTGAGCTAGGCTGACACCACGGCACTCACTCTAGCCTGGGCAACAAAGTGAGACTCTGCCTCAAAAAAAAATAAATAAATAAATAAAGTACTGTAAAAATAATTTAAGTAGGAGTGTCAGACGGAAAGGATGTCCCAAGATAATGAACCACTCATTTAATTAGTTGTGCATACAGTAACCACTGAGTGTTCAAAGGACAGTATGGAAGGAGAAGAGAAGATACACGGAAGAGGAGTGGGATGCAATCTGGAGGAGTGGGATGAATTGCCCAGTGAGCGCCCATCACCGCTCATACCATAGTGAGCAGTGATGAGCCGCCCTGCTGAGCCCTGTTCAAATTGAAGAAGTAGAGCAGATAAATGACTGTTGTTGTTTTAAGTCACTAAGTTTTGAGGTGATTTATTAAGTTGTAAAGATCACAGAAACACACCCAAAATAGGATAAGCTGTACAGTAAATTTTGTGGTCTACACATAATAGATGTGTACATAAGATGTAAGAAGGCCCATTGTTAAAAAGTCAAAAAACAATAGATTTTGGCGCAGATGCAGGGAAAAGGGAATGCTTATACACTATTGATGGGAATGTAAATTAGCATAACCTCTATGGGAAACAGTATGGAGATTCCTCAAAGAACTAAAAGTAGACCTATCGCTTGATCCAGCGATCCCACAACTGGGGGTCTACACAAGGGAAAAGAAGTGATTATATCAAAAAGATACATGCACTCACATGTTTATCACAGCACGATTCACAATTGCAAAGACATAGAATCAACGTAAGTGCCCATCAACTCATGAGTGGATTAAAAAAATGCTATGTACATATATATACACACACATACATACACACCATGGAATGCTATTCAGCCATACAGAAAGAATAAAATAATGACTTCTGCAGCAACTTGGATGGAACTGGAAGCCATTATCCTAAATGAAATATCTCAAGAACAGGAAAACACATACCATGTGTACTCACAAGTGGGAGCTAAACGATGCATATACGTGGTAACAGAGTATTATAAGGGATTTGGGGATCTTAGAAGGGGGAAAGGGGAATTAGGGATCAAAAACTACCTGTTGGGCACAATGTACACTATTCAGGTGATAAGTACATTGTAATCCCTGACTTTACCACCATACAATTTGTGCACGTAATAATAAACCACTAAACCTATTGAAATAAAAAAGGAAGTTAAGCCTCCTCTCCCCCAAAAAACGAATGAAATGAAGTTTCCATGAAATATACACAAAGAATACAACAGAATCAAGGAGCCAAGGGAATGGGGTCATGGAAACACAAGGCCATGAATATCTATATGTTCACGAGTGATGACTATAAATTGAATAATCCTGAAAGAATTTCCTGCCACATAATATCCACCTTGACTTCTCCCTTTAGATTTGTGGAATCATAAGCCATTTGTGGAATCTCCACCAGTGAGATAACCTTGTGTTAATAACGAAGCGTTTTTTACAAACCTTATAAATTTGACTATACCTTGAGGCGGGGAGGAGGAACAAACAAATAGAAATGTGGGCATTGTCAAATGCCAACCTGTAAACTTCACCGTCATTGTATAGGAACTAGCACTTTTGGTATTGTTAAGCAGCGACTTGTAAATTTCATTCTCCCTTAGAAAATAAAAATGGAATGAAAGGTGCTGCTTTGAAGAGACATATAAATTTCAGTTTCCACTGCAGGAAAATAAGTTCCGATTACACTACATAGTTCATACACCTCAATGTGCCAAACACTTGTTTTATTACACATTCATGTATAATGAGTTGGTTTTCCAGCAACAGAGAAAGAAATTTACAAGTTGTTATTTAACTTTTTCAGGAACGTATTTTTATTCCATCGCTTTTTTTTTTCCCTTCTCCCCCTCTCTCCCCAGCATAATATAAGCAACGGGGTTTCTGCATAGTACCACACCTTAGTTCCTTCTATAGCAGTGATTAAAACAATTTTAAACATTGTTCTCAAGGCCTCATGATACCACATATAATAGTAGGGAATGACACAGCTTTTGGCCATCCATTTCAAAATTGCTCTTTACCTTGTTTGGGGGGTAGGGAGGCCTTTTAAAAAGTTGATAACAAGCATTATTACTACTCTTTAATTTATTGTTGAAAAGGACTGAGCCTACGATTTCAGAAGGAAGCTCCCTGCCATTTTCATAAATGTGCCCATCAGAAATTCAGAGTCAGTGGGTTTGAATGATTTTGCCATTTATTCTAACAGGTTTCTAAATAGTTATTCTTGACAGGAAGGATAGGAACATTGGAAAAAAGGAATAGAACTATATTCTGTAGAGTCAGGACAAGAAATAAATAAAGAAGAGGAGTTGCCACCTCAATACTAAAAGTGTCAGTGCAAAGATATCCTAATAAAAGCTGTTCTAATAGGAGTTGCAAAATCCTATAACAACAACAACAAAAAAACACTCTCAAAACAAAATTCAGGTGCAATACAGCTCAGAATGAACTCAAGACATCTTTATGTCAGGGGTAAAAAGATACAAGTATATCATCTCTAAAATTTTCTTAATGTGTAATTTTTGAATAGATACTATCTATATGCAAAAGAAAAAAGTGAAACAATACCAGAGTACCAAAGCACACTGAAAAATAAGTCTTCCCACCCATGATACTAACGATCTCTTGTGCACTCTTCAATATATGCATATATAAACATATATTTTTAATTTCCGTGATCATAAATAACATCATATTCTAACCCATTTTCACTTAACAATATCATACAGATGGTCCCATATAAATACAATTTTTATGGTGGCTTAATTGTATTACAAAGACTACCAAGTATGGATACTCTACCATGCATTTACCAGATCCACTATTGGTTGGACACTTAAGCTGTTTTTAACCTTATTTTGTGTTGTTGTTAAGCAAAATGTCATGATGAACATTTTTATATGAACATTTTTAAATGTTCATGATGAACATTTTTATATACAATAAAAATGATGAACATTTTTATTGTATATTTTACACAACTGCAGTCATGTACCTACACGACTGCAGTTTCTCAGATAAATCACTAGAAGTGGGACTGGTGGGTCAAAGGGTAGGTGTGCACTTTATTTTGACAGCTATGGCTTTCCAAAGACAATATACCAATTCACACTTCTATTCATGATACCAATGCAATTGCACTGAAGGAATTGCAAACAACCACCAAAAATTCATCATCCTTTTTCTGCCAACTGATCCCTTCCCTCTTAAATAGGGCGGGGGTAAGAACCATCCATTTTTTGCTTATAACCATAGGCAGGTTATAATTATTATTGCTCAAGATTCCAAGGCCATTTCATTATTCACTGCCCCACTCTGTCCTCACTGTAGTGTAATTTTAACTGGTGAGATAGACCTTTAATTTGCAGACCTTCCCAGAATACAGATTATCTGCATTCCGCAGACATCTGCAGAAAGCCATCCGCAAGTGCCTATTTCATGGCTGAATATTTTTGCATAACATCAGCTAGAACCCACGGCTCCAGCATTCCCGCCAAGGGTCACACCTGCTCTATTATATCAATAAGCAGTTTCAATTAGTCATTTTCTCCCCGTGGTGAGGACAGCTATAATAGCATGCAGCGGCCTGATGAAGTTTGTAATATAAAGTGGAGATGAGAGTAGTAAAAGGAAAAGAATGCAGAATTAAAATAGCATATATTAAAAAAAAAAAATTCCACCTCCTCAATAGTCATTCGGGAAAATGACAACATGTTTGAAACACTATTCAAGAGTGAATACAAAAATGCAATCACTTTTGAAAAAGACAGACGAATAAATTTGCTGTGGGAACACAGCCTTGCCCAGCTAGAGCCCTGGTTTTTTTATTGACTAATTAGTCATTAAGTGTCATCTCAAAAACAACGCTAAATGAAAGAATATTTGGTAAATAGAAAGAAAACTTAAGGCTTAATAGAATTGTAAAATGAAAATAAATGCCAATAGAGAATACTACTTTGAATGCATTGTACAGTAATAAATAAATTAGAAGGCATGGCATAGTTGGCTCTGCCCACAACATTTATCCCTGAGATGTCCCTCTTTTTGTCCCCTTAAGCCTCTTCTATACACAGCTGCTGAAATGATTTTTAAAATGATTTTTTAAAAAATATAAATGAGATCATGTCATTTCCGTCCTTTCAGCCCTCCAGTGGTTTCCCAATTAAAATGTGAAGTCTTTGCCATGGCTGGCCAGGTACTATCTAATGCAGCCCGGCCACCTCCCCGGTGGCATGTCCCTCTGCTCCCTTCTCCCCCTCATGCTGGCCTCCACCAAACACAGTCCCAACTCAGATCCTCGGGTCTTGTCTTCGCTTCTAGCTAAAATGCTTGTCCCCCAGATATTCACATGTGTCCCTCCTTCGCTTCATTCAGGTTTGTCCTCAAATGTCATCTCATCAGAAAGGGACTCTGAGACCACCCAGTCTAAAAACTAAACCCGCCGAACTCTTTATCCATGCCTGCTGATTCACTTTCTTTATACCACCTAACTCCACTTGATATTATGTAGTTATACCTAATACATATTATACTGCTTACGGGAATAAGGAGACACTAGAGAGTTCTGAGCAAAGGACTGAACAAGGAAAATAGTGTTTCAAATTTCATTTTCATTATTTTATTATTTACAAACATTGTTCATAAAAATGTCACACAAATTTTTCCTTGGGTTAGCTGCGTATCTTCATTTTCAATGACTCACTCATTCCTTAAGATGTTTATTGAGCACCTAATACATGTACTGGAACTGTGCGTAGATGGGGTGAGGAAGAGAAAAACTCACGAATAAGCAATGCAAAAAGTGCTGAGACTTGAAAGGCAAAGGCCCTTTCTGAGAGGTGGGTAAAACTGTCTCGGTAGAGCAAGCAGTATCTGTGCTACACACCCTCTAGTATGGCTGGAACGCACAAAGCATGAGCAGCACTGAACCACGCCTTCAACAAGAATGCACTGAGCACCAACTGTATACTGAGTGAAGGAAACAACACTTAAAATATAACAACAATAACTTTTTCTTTTTTTTTTTTTTTGAGACAGAGTCTCACTCTCTTGCCCAGGCTAGAGTGCCGTGGCGTCAACCTCGCTCACAGCAACCTCCAACTCCTGGGCTCAAGTGATCCTCCTGCCTCAGCCTCCCCAGTAGCTGGGACTCCAGGCATGCGCCACCATGCACAGCTAATTTTGTATATATATTTTTAGTTGGCCAATTAATTTCTTTCTCTTTTTACTAAAGACAGGGTCTCGCTCTTGCTCAGGCTGGTCTCAAACTCCTGGGCTCAAGCGATCCTCCTGCCTCAGCCTCCCGAGTAGCTGGGACTCCAGGCATGCGCCACTATGCCCGGCTAATTTTTTGCATATATTTCTTTTAGTTGGCCAATTAATTTCTTTTCTGTTTTTAATAGAGATAGGGTCTCACTCTTGCTCAGGCTGGTCTTGAACTCCTGAGCTCAAATGATCCACCCTCCTTGGCCTCCCAGAGTACTAGCATTACAGGCGTGAGCCACTGGGCCCAGCCTACGACAGTAACTTTTATCACTGTAGACAAGACTAGGCAGATTACCAAGAGTGCACGAGGGAGCAAAACAGAGCGGTAAAGAGCAGCGCCATCATTTAAGGAAGCTTCGAGTAGCAATCACATAGTTTTCATTAAAACTTCTACACTGAGCATAGACAGCCTTCCAAAGCTGGTGTAAACTGTAAATGAATTACACACAAATGTGTTAGTAATATTATAGTTTTTAAAATAACATCGTAACTTTCAAAACGTCAAATAGCTCTGAATGGCAAATGCCATCCCCTCCTCCCACAAAAAAATGACCATCATGAATTGTCTAGTTCAGGGGTCCTCAAACTTTGTAAACAGGGGGCCAGCTCACTGTCCCTCAGACCGTTGGAGAGTGTGCACTGTGGGCCCGGGACGAGTCGGCTGCTAAGCAGGACAGGCAGCGGTGACAAAAACACTCAGAGAAGGGCCAGATAAATGTGCTAGGTGGCCTACATGTGGCCCTCGGGCCGTAGTTTGAGGACGCCTGGTCTAGTTGATCCCAAATGGAAAGCATCCTACTTAAAGAATTCCTATTTGTTACACTGAGTAACAGAGATGCTTCAGTTTGGTCAGAACGTCCCTTTGTCTTCAGAGAATCCTGGTGCTGACATGGAGCCAGCAGGCCAGTCCACCTGGGACAGCCCAAGGAAGGGAGAAGACATGGTCTCAGTTCAACACCATCCTTCCCAACTTAGCCCCCGATCATGCCAAGACATCACAGTGTAATAATGACAATTTAATGACGCAGTTGGGCCAGGCTCTGCCCACAGCAGGAAGCGCAGGACAATAAACGAGGCTTGCAAGCCCAACAGAAGGGAACTTCTCTGGGCAGTGCCTGCAGCAGGGAGGCACCTGGTCGTGAAATAACCGGCCAGTTTCCATTCACCGTGCAGGAGGCAAACTTCAAAGGGAACCTGGAAAGGTAGAGCTCTCGAAATGGAAATAAGTGAATAAGGTCACCTGCCATGGTGGGGTCTCTGAAAATGACGCAGAAGGACTGCCCATGGATTTTCTGTGGGGATGTGATGTGGTTTCATCAGCCGTCAGAGGGGTGATGATTTCTGACTTCCTGGGGCACATTTATTTGCTGGACAAACTGACCTCCCTACCTTAATCTGTCCACGCGAGTACCAGATACAGAAAGCATGTTTAAATGCCACAGGGCTCTCTCTGGCTTTTACCGTAAAAAAAGAAATAAAAATATGTCCTCAGCGCTTGGCAAATCAGCCCAGGGTTAGGTGACGACCCATTGTCTTGACCTTCACGTTTTCGCCTCCTCTGACTCACAGGAAATGCTCTGAAATTCTTCTAGGTAAAGATAGACGATGCTCAGGCAGGGTGTGGTGGCTCACGCCTGTCATCCTAGCGCTCTGGGAGGCCGAGGTGGGAGGATTGCTCGAGGTCAGGAGTTCGAGACCAGCCTGAGGAAGAACAAGACCCCTGTCTCTAGCATAAATAGAAAGAAATTAATTGGCTAACCAAAAATATACTGAAAAAATTAGTTGGGCATGGTGGTGCATGCCTGTAGTCCCAGCTACTCAGGAGGCTGAGGCAGGAGGATCGCTTGAGCCCAGGAGTTAGAGGTTGCTGTGAGCGAGGCTGACGCCACGGCACTCACTCTAGCCCCGGCAACTAAGTGAGACTCTGTCTCATATTAAAAAAAAGAAAAAAAAAGATAGATGATGTCTAGGAGGTGCTTACTTTCAGGAGAAAGATATTGCCTTTTCAATAGAAAAGTTGCAAATGTTGAAGTTGGTGATTTATTTACTTTTTTCATTTCAATTGACCTAGCTGCTCAAATTTTAAAAATTTACCTCCAAATGATGGAAGCTTTGTTTACCCAAGCATGATATTAGCATGTTAAGCTAACAGCCATTTCTCTCCCTTCCCCAATTTCCTCTCCAATTACCAAGACAACGCTAACCTTTCTCCATCTTAGCTTTTTTTGCAGAAATATTCTGACAGGTAAGTGTCTGCCGTTCACTGTCATTTCTGGAACCGGTCATGAAATGTCAGAGGAGGGACAGTTAATTAAAATTGTGGAATCCACTTTGTATTCTCTCACAATCAATAAATACACAATTAAAGATGCCATTCTGCACATGGTGTAACTGGTATAAGTCACATTTTTAATAACACTTGGTTATTAAAAATCAAAAATCATTAATATTAACTAAATAGCCAGTAAACATTTTGCATCATTGGTCCTAAAACTCCTTTAGCTCAACTAGTGTGGTTAGATTTGATACTGAGATCCATTAAGGAAGAGGGGTTTCTAGTAATAAACCCAGGAACATGTCTACAGTCTGTGGGCAATTTATGGGAATAAAAACTGTGCCTGAATATCCCACACAAGTTTGCCTGAGTTGTCATCGTTTCCAAAATTTCCTCACACTCCCAAGTTACTCTATGAACACATAAGAAAGAAATGGCATCGACCAACAATTAAGAGTTCAAACTCTGGAGTCAAAAGCTCAGTGTTTTGACGCTCCTTCTACTACTTCCTAAACATAAAACTTGTAATTACTTTGCTTCATTTCTCAGTGCCTCCATTCCCCTATCTGTTAAATAAAGAAAATACTATCCAAGCAGAGGGCAGCTCTGAGGATTAAATGAGATGATATGCATGAAGCATTTTAAACAGTGACTAGAACTTGTAAAGACTGAATAAATGCAAGCTGTCCCTCTTATTCAATACCTCATTCATGCAAAAATTATACAGAGTCCGGTCATTTAAGAGCATTCGTGTATTTGAAATACATTCATTTATTTTGCACTATTGCACTCTTACTTTTTTTCTGCTGAAGAATTAGAGAGATGGCATTTCAGGGTCCCTCAGTTTCGAATGCTGCCACTCATTTTGAGTACAGATCTGCACTAAGCAAAGGAAAAGGAAGGGGTCAAATCACCTAAGCAGCTGCTAGCTTCCGCCCTTGCTTGTAAACTAACTCCATGTTAGTCAAACTGTGTTCCCCAGGGATCATTTGTGGAAGTCTCTGATTTATAGAAGTACTTACTTTAGGGTTTGGGGTTTGCCTTTTTAGGTTTATCTCTGAGAGAGCTTGCTAAAGCCAGCAGTCCAGCAATTTTATTAAACTCTGTTCAATTCCAGCATTTTTTTTAAAAAAGAGCATATAGAAAACACACTGGCAATAGCTATTTAAAGTTCCCAGCGGATGCCAAAAATAATAAAAGGACACTTAAATGACCATTTCTGAGCAGAGCCAACAGCATGCTGCCTGATTATCCAACTATGTGAAAAATTCTCTGGATTTTTCCCCGAGTACATGGGTTTGATAATGCACAATTCAGAACCCAGACTGGCCACCACCTTGCTACAATGTACAGAACTTTTCAAGTCCAAATACAAGGTCCCGTCTTACTCTGTCGGAGTAAGTTTCTCTGCTACTTTCCTTTCTGATTAACTTCTAAGAAATGCCAAAGGGACAAGATGATAAGAAGATAATACAGTCTACTGATAAGACACAAGAATACAAGTAAAGAAAATACCATGGTGCTAAGTGCTTTCTCTCCTTTATTTCCATGACAACCTTCTGAATGTAGGTATTAATATCACCATGTACCTCGTGCAGGTCAGGAAAGCAAAGCTCAGAAAGGGTAAGGGCCTTACCCCAGAGAGTACATTTCGGAACAGGTGTTCTGGCTTTCCTGCCCTCGCCCCTTCCTATTCCTTCTCCACCCTTCTCTGCCCCGCTGGGCTTCTCTCCTCTGCAGAGATCTCTGCAAACTCAGCTTCCACATCCTTCTGGCTTCTGTTGGGGTACGACAGTGGCAGGGGGTC
Source organism: Microcebus murinus (assembly GCF_040939455.1). NCBI lineage: Eukaryota > Metazoa > Chordata > Mammalia > Primates > Cheirogaleidae > Microcebus > Microcebus murinus. The sequence goes on along the minus strand of NC_134133.1, from coordinate 7,377,892 downwards.
GGAAGGTGGGAGGAGAGAGTTTGGAGGATTCATTCCCCGCCTCCTCCCCTACTTTCCTTCCCGCTGCACAGCTAAGGGTTTTGACAAGCACCTGTGTTCTTCTCCCTGTGACCGGGGTTGCTATCAGAGACCCTTCTTCCCTCCTTCCTAGCTAGGGTCTGGCAACACTGTCCTCCCTCTTTGCCCCTTCACACTTTGCATGGTTGCTTTACCATCTTTTTGGTTCCCTAAGCTCTCCCCACATCTCTGTCCGGATCCCCTTCATTCCAGCCTCCTCCACTCCCTCAGTTTCAGTGCATCACCCATTTTCTGCTGGAGATAGGAGGGAGGAAGCTACCTCCCTCCTTCTAACTTCTCTATCTATCATCCACCCACAATCATTCACCCCCCCCTTACCTGCTCCCATGCAGCCAATCTCTCCACAAGCAAATCTGTGACGCAACTCATTGGCTTCTAGACAAGCTCAAAGCCATAGTTGCAAGGATGCTCATACATAGTTCGTATTTTATTTCAATAAAAAGGTAATAACCTTAGTGCTCAACAATAGAGGATTGGATTAATCGATTCAGTTATATGCACATAAAGAAATGTGTGATTAAATGGTTACAAATGACTAAAAATAATACCATGCATTTCACGATATGAACATATTCTTAATATATGATTGACTGGAAAAAGGAAGATACACAGTTGTACATAGAATGGCCCAGTTTTCCTTCGAAAAAATTTTTGATATGTACACGAAGATCACAAAGAGCATGTCCCATAGAAATATAATACAAGGCACACATGTAATTTTAAAGTGTCTGATATTTAAAATTTAAAATGTTAAAAGAAATAGGTGGAATTCATTTAATAATATGTCTTAAGCCCAATATATGCAAAACAATAACATGTAATCAATATAAATTAATAGTGAGCTATATTAAATTTTTCTTTTCCATACTGTCTTAGAAATCTGGTTTGTGGCTTACACTTACAGCAATTCAGTCTAGCGACATTTCAAATGCTCAAGAGCCACAGGTGCCTCGTGGCTACCAGACTGGACAGCTCAGGTAAGCAGGCCTGGAGAACAGGAATTCGAGTGGTTTTTACTTTCTTCTTTTCTTTTCCTCCTTTTTTTTTTTTAACAATTACCATTTATAATTTTAATGACATATACTACTTCTGCAATAAGAAAAACAAGTTATTTTTAAGTACTCAGCGCAGAATTTTTCTTTTTTTTTATATCTCTGGAATACTTTTTAGTTCATCTCCTTTGCAATTCACAGACTATATATTTTCTAGAACTAGAAAAATGCCCTCCTTTCTTGCCCTCCCTTTACATTTCCGTTGGATAGCTAGCTAGCTTCAGCCATCAGGCATATGAGTAAGGATCAAATTTTGTTCTTTTTCAGAGGGGGGCTATAAACCCAGCCCCCACTCCCCAGTGGCACGACCCAGACTCTATCAGGACTCACGGCACTATTTTAGCAGCTCTGACGGGCTTGTGGAAGGGCATGGAACGGGGCCAGACACTGCTTAATTTGAGGTTAATTAAACAGTGATGACAAGCCTTAATCTCCAACTTGTCATCAGATTGTAAACACTGATTGCAGCTACAGCAATCTGCCATAAACCTACTGAGAGAAATCTTGACCGGAATGAAATGAGCACGTTGGTTCCCCAGAGGAAGCTAGGAGAGGTAAGATCAGAGAAATGCGGGCCCAGGAGAAATGGAGACCTGAAAAGAGAGAAATTGATAGAACAATGCGCCAAATCCAATTCCTATACAGCCCTACCAAAAAAAAAAACAAAAAACAAACAAGGGTGGAGATGTGAAACCACTGCACTGAGGACTTGGGAAAAACTGAAATAGCTCTACCTCTATTGGCCATTGATGGAGTTTCCTTGAAAACACAGCGCTGAGCCACTGCAGGGGCTGAGGACTCTGGACAGATGGTCATACCACCAGAAGTGAGTGACAGTAGGGGTCCCCTAGAGGGGAGGCAAGGGTAACAGCTATAGTGCACTACTATGCCAGGCGTCCTCAAACTACGACCTGAGGGCCACATGCGGCGCCTAGCACAGTTATCCGGCCCTCTGGGTGTCTTTGCCGCCGCTGCCTGTCCTGCTTAGCAGCCGACTTGTCCCGGGCCCGCAGTGCACACTCTCCAATGGTCTAAAGGACAGTGGACTGGGCCCCTGTTTTAAAAGTATGAGGACCCCTGTACTATTGTACAGGTAGATACTATAGGTATCTACTATGTATGTGTGAAGTACTCCACATAGTTTATTTGATAATTCTCATAATCACTTTATAAGGCGGGTGTTATTATTTTCTCCATTTTAAAGAAGAGAATGCTGAATCCCAACAAAGTATCCACTTTTGCCTAAGGATATGTAAAAAAAAAAAAAAATGGGTTGAAACCCAGACAGTCTACCTCCTTATCGCAAGCTCTGAGTCACAAGCTAGGCTGCCCTCAGCTTCGAGGCAATGGGGAGAAAGAGGAAACAGGGAAAGGATAGTCAAGTTTCTGGGGAAAACAAAAAGAGTGGAAAAAAAATACAAAGTAGAGGATGCCTAATTAGGAAGTATAAATGGACTCATTAAAAGATCCCAGGGGGCTAACATTTTAAGGACACTGCACAGAAGACTGGCCCATTCTCCAAGACCCAACACAGGGTCTGTTTTCACCTCTTCTGTGAAGCCTTCTCTAAACCTCCTGGTGAGACAAGCACTTAAAAAAAACCCATGTATTGGCCGGGCGCGGTGGCTCACGCCTGTAATCCCAGCACTCTGGGAGGCCGAGGCGGGCAGATCGCTCAAGGTCAGGAGTTCAAGACCAGCCTGAGCAAGAGCGAGACCCCCATCTCTACTAAAAATAGAAAGAAATTAATTGGTCAGCTAAAAATATATAGAAAAAATTAGCTGGTCGTGGTGGCGCATGCCTGCAGTCCCAGCTATTCGGGAGGCTGAGGCAGGAGGATCACTTGAGCCCAGGAGTTTGAGGTTGCTGCGAACGAGGCTGACACCACGGCACTCACTCTAGCCTGGGCAACAGAGTGAGACTCTGTCTCAAAAAAAAGACATACAAAAAACCATGTATTAACAAAGTGGGGTGCACCGTTGGGGAGCTGGACACCACAAAGGGCCTGGACACCATGTCATGTGTGAACAGAGTTTGAAAAAATAAGAATCTTGATCTGAGTATGAGAAACATCGGCATAGAGAAAGAACTGTGACAGCTGTCAATTAGTTAATGAACTAACATATATAAGATTTTTTTTTTTTTTTGAGACAGAGTCTCACTCTGTTACCCTAGCTAGAGTGCCGTGGTGTCAGCCTCGCTCACAGCAACCTCCAACTCTTGGGCTCAAGCGATCCTCCTGCCTCAGCCTCCCAAGAAGCTGGGACTACAGGCATGAGCCACCACGCCAGCTAATTTTTTCTATATATTTTTAGTTGGCCAATTAATTTCTTTCTCTTTATAGTAGAGACGGGGTCTCGCTCTTGCTCAGGCTGGTTTCGAACTCCTGACCTTGATCGATCCTCCCACCTCGGCCTCTCAGAGTGCTAGGATTACAGGCATGGGCCGCCCGGCTGCACCTGTCCCATATATAAGATTTTAAGCCATGTATTCTCCCTTAAATCCTTTTGGAACAAGACAGAACATTTATTCATTCCCCAGCACTGTGATAATGCTAGAGAAATAACAATGAGCGGAAAAAAAAAAAACAAAAAAAAAAAAACAGACACAATTCTGCTATTTAGGTACATATATCTAACAGAAATAACATGGTAATAATAATTAAAAAATCACACAAATAAATAGGAAATCGTGATAAGTGCTCCGAATAAGAGGTAAATGAGATGTTGTGATTTTCCCCAAGACACAAGATGGAATCAATAAAGAGATTGTGCAGAAGAATAAGCCGCAGTTCATTATTTGGAAGATGTGGAAGATGTTTCAAACAACCCACACGAAAAAGGGGGCCCCATGCAGAAACGTGCTCCCCTCCAGGCAGGAAAAGCAGCTAGGCTGAGGCATCGTGTCCCCCAGAGTGTCTCCCCTGGGTAACTTCTCAAATCTCTTCCAACTCTAAGAAACTACGTCTCCATCGTTCTAAACAAACTATTTTCTCAGATGGCCATTAGAATTGGCTAGATTGAATTTCCAGGAGGCTGGGGAAATTTGAGCGGAGAAGAATCGTTTTCTGTACGTAAACCAGAGCCAAAGAGTCAAAGAGAACACGGAGTCTCCTAAACCGCTCGATGGCATTCTGCACTTTGCTTCGACACGTCTGTTTTACTCACTACTGTCCTGTAAGCTTCTTGAGAACAGGGGCTGATGGTCTTCCTCATCAGTGAGTCATTAGTGCCTGTGCATGTCACCTTACAGTGAGACAAGTGGATCTACCATTGGATCCAGCAATTCCATTGCTGGGCATGTACCCAAAAGATCAAAAGTCACTCTATAAAAAAGACACCTGCACTCGAATGTTTATAGCAGCACAGTTCATAATTGCAAGGCTGTGGAAACAACCCAAGTGCCCATCAATCCATGAGTGGATTAATAAAATGTGGTACATGTATATACAATGGAGTACTATTCAGTTTTAAGAAATAATGGTGATCTAGCACCTCTTGTGTTTTCCTGGCTAGAGCTGGAACCCATTCTACTAAGTGAAGTATCCCAAGAATGGAAAAACAAGCACCACATGCACTCACCAGCAAATTGGTATTAACGGATCAACACCTAAGTGGACATATAAGAGTAACATTTATTGGGTGTCGGGCAGGTGGGAGGGGGAGGAGGGGATGGGTGTATACAAACACAAGGAGTAAAATGTGCAACGTTTGGGGGATGGTCACGCTTGAAACTCTGACTCGAGGGGGACAGGGGGGGCATGGGCCATATGCGTAGCCTTAACGCTTGTACCCCTATAATACACTTAAATAAAAAAAAATTGTTAAATGAGTCGATGAATACACTGCAGTAAGATATGTTAACAGGCTCCCTCATAATAACTTTCTTCTGTTGTGGACCTTATAATTGAACTTTCTTGTATAATTAATGAACATGAACGTCAGTCAATCACTTGCCTCCTGATTAATAGTCAGGGCTCCTTGTCCAAACAGCCACTTAGTTCCATTAAAAATTAATAATTTTCCACAGAATAAATATACACTGTACATAGTACATCCAGGGTTCCACTTGTAATGTGCAATTAAGTAATGCAGAAAGACTAGGCATCTATTAACGAAGAGAGAACTCCACGAACTTGCCCTCCAAGTCGTCACTCACTTACTACCCATTTCTCTTCTAACTTTTTAAATTGTTTAGCCAGGGACAAAAAGGAGCTCTGAAAAGAGAGTAAACAACATCGATAGGTTGTCGTATTTTCGGTAACATTTGCAGGCCTACACAAATGTGTTTTTGCCAAAGATTTGAGATGTGCTATTTCTTCTGTGAAATGAGGAATACATTAGGGCGGATCAATACGAAACCGAGGAACTATATGTAAAACATTAAGGGTCTATTCATTGAAAAATTATGAACCGTGCTATAGAACTTAGCCAGGTCAGAGTTAAATTAAATTATTGATCTATATTCATTTTTCCCCTTTCTGTTTAACTACGTCCTGATTTTTTATATCATACATTATTGCCTGTGTAGAAAATGAATCATCCAGCTCTAGGCCCAGTGTGTCTGCTGACTGACAATTTTCTAAAATTAATTGTCTTGTTGGGAGCATTCAGATTTATAAATCGAGTTCCCCTCACATAAGCATCTAAACTCTCAACGTCAAATTTATACACTTTTGTAGCATGAACTCAAAGGAAAAGGGGGTCATTTTCATTTTTTTTTAATACAAAGAAAGCAAGGGAAAAATGAAATGTTATTTTTTTTTCCTTAAAATCATTCCCCAATTTTATGGTTTCTCGATACATTTCATTGATGAGACTGAAAATGTGTTCGGTTGACTTTTTAAAAATAACTTAGTATTGCTAAGCAAAGTGATGCAATCAGCACTTTGGGAATTGAAGTCTTTTCAATTTGCAGGCCTAAAGCTTCCTCAAAACGTGTCACTTCAGATTCTGTAAAGCAGTTTTACCGATCGCTTTGGAGACGTCTTTACATACAAAGAATTTTCGCCACCCATCGGTCCCCCAAAGTGACAAAGGAATGTGTCTTGAATTAAGATTTGCTCTCGCTCTCTGAAAAGGGAAAATGTGCAAATATCTTGTAGCAAATGTAAATTCCACAGACCCGCATTAATTCGTGCAAAAGGAAGCTAATGTAAGAGTGCCTGGTGAGCACAATCTTTGATTTGGGGCTGTATTTAACCAGTAGCTCTTGCCTACTGGGAAAATATTTTCTCTTTCACAGAGTAGCACCATACACAGAGGCCCCTTCATTTTTTTTTTCTAATGGAGATACGATCATTCGGACTCATGCTCCAAATGAGACAGGAATGATCCCTAAGGTACAGTTTGAACAGCTGTATCAAAATGTGAGGCTGGTGGCAGGCCCCCTTCCCCCTCCCTAGATCAAAAAGGGAGACCAGACCCCACTGAGAACAACCACACCTAGACGTCCACCCAGATGAGAAAGTTTTCGGCTCCTAGATTCCGCAAATACCACCAGCCCCTCCCTATTTCTCAACGACCACCAAAGCTCAAAAAAAATACCCGGCTCTTCCCGCCAACAGCCCCCAGCCTGGCCCAAAGGGTATAAGAGCCCTCACCGCCTTCAAACGGACTCGACTTCTCGGGCCCCCTCCTCTCTTGGGACCCAAGAACCTCATCCGGGAGCACTCAATAAAGCCACTGATGTTTGGCCCCACTCTTTCTCTCTCTCTCTGTTTCTTTCGCCGCAGGCAGAAGACTTTGCACAAAATACAGTGAAATGCCATTTCAGGGTCTGATGAGAAACACACACGTGAGCTCGGCCCACGTCTGCCTCTCTCTCGGGTGGGGAGACCGTCTGCGGCTTGTCTTCACGCTGTCACTGTGAGAGCACCCAGCATCGGGGGCATGTCCCACTGTCTCTCACAAATGCCAATCCCTGCTGCCGAGACCGTGGGAATTCTAGCCCCGCAGCAGGGCCTAAGGGACTCTCTCTCTCTCTCTCTCTCTCTTTCTCTCCAGGTCTGTGTTGAAGCAGCGAGCCCTTTGCGCTGGAAATCAATGCCCTCCGGCGAAAACTCCAGGAGGAAGGTAAATGCCAACAGCAGACGATGTCTCCCGTGTAGCATTCTCCCCCCTGCTGTGTAGGGGACGTCCATCCCTGGGTCCGATTGGCCGAGACCCAAAGTCAGCAGAACGGGAGCACGTTGCTTGTTTCCCACCATTAGCAGGATGTGACTCATTGACCAGCAGAGAGAACTGTCCCTGCAGGCCAATGGCCAAAGACCTGCGGTGTCGCACGAGAGCCAAGGTTATCTGTTGTCCTGCACACACACGGGACCAGACGGTGCACACGGCCAAGGACCTGCGGTGTCGCACTCGAGCCAAGGTTGTCTGTAGTCCACACGCGGTACCAGGCTGCAGACATCTTCCCCTCTCGTGCTATGCAAGCAAGCCAGGCGTCTTGATATCCTGCAAACGGTATCAGCCGTCTAAGCACCAGGCGTCTCTGGTGCTATGTCTGGAGGAGCAGGCGCCGTGGACCCGTGGGAAGTCACGTACCAGAGAGCAGCTGGGCACGTACCTGCGGGACGCTTGCCAAATTGAACAGTATAAAAAATAAAACGACTGGTGCTTGAAGCGCTGCAGGCTTGCACCGTCTTTTGTCTGTGTGTCTTTGTGTGCGTCTTCCTGGGTTCATGCCCTGGTTCTGCAGTGGGGCCACGACACACCGTGTTTCTTCCAGGTGACAAGAGCAACCTGGAGGACAGAGTAAGCAAGGGCTGGAGAGAGAGAGAGTCACAGAGTGGCAGAACTTGAGGGTTGGGAAGGGGCAAAGCTGCCCACGGGAGAAGACTCAGGCTTCCCGCCACCGTGCCGTGCTCAGTAGGACGCTGTTGGGAGAAGGGGCGGCAGGCTCCCCCACCCAGAGGCCCAGCTGAAGGTCACCCGTCCCTTGCCCAGTCCCTTCTCCAGGCTGTGGCCCTCTTCGGCCTTGGTTTTCTCAGCACGGAGTCTGAAGTCCGCTTCTCAGGAGGCGAATTCCGTTACACGTGCTCCCAGGGCCAGTGTGTAAACCCAGCATGTCCCCAGTTTGCCATGTAACGGCTGCACGGACGTCACAATGACCAGCACAGTCGTCCTTCCCTCCCCATAGACGGCCATAGGGTTTGCAAAGCCAAACCCTAATCAGGCGGCAATCTGAGGTGTATCGGATCCGAGCGAGAGAAGTCCATTTGATGAATTGAAGGGTAAAAGGCATCAGGGGAGACGGAGTCACCAACGGGAGGGGACTCGCAACGTGCACTGGCTGCAGCTCCCTGAATCCGCTGCCAAAGCAAGAACGGCCCTGCCAATAGCAAAGCGAGATGTTCCAAGTTCCTCACGGGAGGCCCTGTCTCCTCCAAAGAGAACGACCTGTGTGTGCATTTCCACCTTTCCAACTCAAGGATTGCCCATGCGATCCTTCCTGCATTTCCACCGGGAGAAACCACAACTTGCATGGCAAAGAGTTTCTTCTGTCCTAAAAATTCTGCATCATTTTTCTCATTGCCAATCAAAATATGTTCATGATAACAAATGAACACATGAAAAAGAGTAAAACAAGAGCTATGCTATTTCTTCCGCCCAGAAAATTATAGGTGGATGATCTTTCAGTCTCTTTCTATAGGTACATCATCTTAGGTTGACCATATGAAATTTCCAATTTGCAGATAAAAAAAAGCAGTGTCAATTATCATCAATTCCACATGGTCTGAGCTAATATACATACATTACATTTAAGTAGGATGGCACAGGCCAGGCGCGGTGGCTCACGCCTGTAATCCCAGCACTCTGGGAGGCCAAGGTGGGAGGATGGCTTGAGGTCAGCAATTTGAGACCAGCCTGAACAAGAGCAAGACCCTGCCTCTACCCAAAATAGGAAAAACTAGCCGGGCATGGTGGCGTGCACCTATAGTCCCAGCTTCTCAGGAGGCTGAGGCAGGAGGATCGCTTGAGACCAGAAGGTGGAGGTTACAGGAGCTATGATGATGACAGCACTGCACTCTACCCAGGGCGACAGAGTGAGATCCTGTCTCAAAAAAAAAAAAAAAAAAAAAAAAAAAAAGAAGGAGAAGAAAAGAAAAAAAAAGGATGATGACACCTTAAGTACTATTTTATTGCTTTTCATTTAATAAACCAGGGCTCATATTCAGCTTTCCGTGTTACTAGGTAATAACATGGTTGATAATCTTGTACACACCTCTTTTCCAAGTCTTCTGGTTATTTCCTTAGGGAATATTCATAGATAAAGAATTGCTAGGTTGGAGGATTTGCACACACCCCTTTACGCATATACTGTCTACGGCTGCTTACATCCATTAACCAAAGAGTTGAGTAGCAATGACCATACTAGGGGGAAACCTGCAAAATTTACCCTCTGTCTTTTACAGAAAAAGGTTCCCAACTCTGACAGGGGTCCTCAAACTTTTTAATCAGGGGGCCAGCTCACTGTCCCTCAGACCGTTGGAGAGTGCGCACTGTGGGCCCGGGACGAGTCGGCTGCTAAGCAGGACAGGCAGCGGCGGCAGAAACACCCAGCGGGCCGGATAAATGTCCTCGGTGGTCCGCATGTGGCCCTTGGGCCGTAGTTTGAGGATGCCTGAGAATCTATAATTAACTAGAGACAGAATCCAGACATTCATTCCACTTTGGGATACAGACTCCCCCTTTAATCCAAAAATCGCCATCGTTGCAAGTAGATCTCTTCCATTTCAAACATTTTTTCCCCTTTAGCATTTTTTAATTGATCCAAAGGTTCTATGTAATATAGCTTCACTATCATCAGAATAGCATTAAAGAATCCTATTAGAGGAATGTAGCTGCATTATTTTTAACTATAGAAATTATTATGACCTAAAACATAAATGGGAACCAAATAAAACAACATGAAATAAGTTATGAAAATTCCTTTCTTGAACATTGTATAATAATCTATAATAAACATAAATATACATGTTCTTAAACATTTAACGTAAAAATTGATTAAAAAATAAAAAGACTGAATGAAATTTAATTTCTTGGGTCTTTGATTTGCAACAGCTAAGAATTTCAGACTGGATTCCCATTTTACTCATGAGCAAGACTCAGAAACTTCACTTAAGGAAAAACACATACAGTACTTTTTATTGAAAAAAGTGATACAGACCTTTTATTATAAATTAGTATAAAGTCCTGCTTAATTAGGTTTTCATCTACATGACTACACCATATGCTAAAAAAAAAAAAATAACCATCCAAACACAAACTCTATGAGACGGTTTTACTGCCATTACTTAAAGAGCCATTTAAAAGATTTTCTATGGGATAAAGATTGGGTGATTTATCATGGTTTTATGGTCCTTTAATCTGCTCCATCTTCCCATTGTAAAATAAATATTGGTTTTAAAATAAATGGTTCTGCCCAGGTTTTGATGAGAAAAATTGCCCTGTAAATCACAGGCTCATGTGTGCCAAACTCTAGGTCCAGTGTCAACCAGCCCATTGTGAAGAAAAGGAAGCCAATATTATAGAGCAAAGCCTAAGGAAGACAATTACTTCAGTATATTAGCAATGCTGCAGTGTAAGTGATTTGAGATACGAGCCTCCCCACCCCATGTTTTAATTATCAAAATAACCACTAGTGTGTACCAAACTGGTCCTCCAGCTTGACTTTTTAAAAATGGATTCTTCGCTGTAGTTTTTATTATATTCTTTCCAACACCAATATACAAGTTATGTAGCTGAAAATAAATACGAGCATAATCTCAGGGTTATACGATAACATCTTTATCAATCACTTCTTTCCATACACAGAGAGCCAAATCAATTTACCAGTCGGTTCCTTACTGCTTCATAGAGCTCTGAGAAATCAACAATATAGCACACATAATTTCCTATAGTAAGCATGATGGTTAAAATGGTCTGGAAGTTATGAATGGTTCAAAGCAGTGCTTCACCAACTACCTGGGATGTAAAAACCGGTTGACTGTATTTTTCACTTCCAATATGTTGTGGGCTGATGATATATCTGTAAAATACAATGTAAAAACGCACGTGTATATTGTGCATTCAGGCAATGCCAAACTGCTATAAAAGTCTCTAAACCCAGCACTGTCCAACAGAAATACAACGCAAGCCACGTGTGTAATTTTAACCTTTCTAGAAAGGGCATTTATTGAAACCTTAAAATCTGTACCCCCATCATATGCCGAAATAAAAAATATGTAAAAAGAAATAAGTGGAATTCTAATATTATTTTATGTAACCTAATATAGCCACAATGTTATCATTTCAACATGTAATCGATATACAAATATTGAGATATTTAACCTTTTTTTTTATACCATCATCAAAATGCAGTATGTATTTTCCACTTACGGCATGTCTCAATTCAAACTGGTCATGTTTCCAATACTTAATAGCCACACGTAGCTAGTGGCTGCCGTGTTGGACAGTTGCTGTTCTAAATCTTGACTCTCAAATTCTGCACCCCTTCTCTTTATAAACGGGTTCGTGCACCCACATCTTTGAGTATTGCCGTCTGGACTACTGCTCCCTTAAGATTAGCATGTTTTTTAAGTTTCTCTTCCATAATCTTCTGGTTGATATTCTAAACTGAGGGCTCATTTCCAGATTAGGCCAACACTTCAACAACAACAACAAAAAACATTAACAAGCTCACGCCTGTGGCTAACTTTTGTATTTCCTTTTAGGAAGGAAATTGCCATCTACAAGGGGTGGATACAGAGGTCCCCGGTGCTCTCCTTTCTCTAGAACCAATCACTATTCTGAAAGATGTCGGTTTATTTCCTTCCCATCCATGTTTTCATACTTTCCTTACAGATTATGTGCTTAGGCATTTAAATAAAACTATTAGCAAGGGAAAACATGTTTGTGCTTTGCAGAGATGTGGGGATTTAACGTGTTTGCCTTGTATAAATCCTGACCATTTTCCCTGGCAATCGCTGAAACCAAGTCTCGGTTTCCACCCTATAATCCCCCACTGGCCCTTCACAGCACACCGTTTTGATACATAGTTTCCTTTTTCGTCTGTCTTTAGACTCTGTGCGGCCTTCTGGCCTGAATAATTTCTACCTGTTATTTAAGTCACAGCTTCAATGTCATTTTTCTTAAAATTACTCTTTTGCTAATCTGCCCTTCCCCTAGTAAGATTAGGTTCCCTGTTAAAACACTCTCGCTTTTTCTACACTGCGCTTACCCTAAGTACAAATACTTAACTTTTAAATGATTTGTTTAATGTCCACCTCATTCATAAAAATACGAGTTAGTGCCAACATGTGACAAATGCACAGACGTCCAGAGATATCTGACTAGTGAATGAATGACTGTCCATTCTAGGAAGCCAGGCTCAACCTAGACACCATGTTTCTCAATCAATACTTTGTGATACTAGCTTAAAATGTAGGTATCAAACACGTATCGGGCATCCCTATTTATTAGAACATATGCTTTCAATATTTCCATAAATAATTACCTTTTGACTTATATTCTCTATTGCATCTATATTTAGGTCCCCTTTTCATTTCTAATACTGTTTCTCTCTCTCTCTCTCTCTCTCTCTCTCTCTCTCTCTCTCTCTTTCTCTCTCTCTGTAGTTGATCATGTTTGCCAGGTGTTAATGTGCTTTTTAAGTCTTTCGAAACAATCATCTTTTGTTTTGTTGATCTTCTCTACAATTCCTTTGTATTCCATTTCAATTTTCATTTATTTCTGTACTATTACATATTACTCCTTCCCTCTACTGTATTTGGGTTTACTCTGCTAATTCTATTTACATCTTTTTGGTCAAATGCTTAATTCACTAACACTCAGTCTTCCTTCATTTCCAATATATACACTTATAAATTTATAAATTTCCTTTTACATACCTCTATGACTGTATTCCACAAGAGGTGAAGTATGTACTAACTTCCAGCATCACTGTTCTTTGACTCAAGAATTATTTAGAGGTATGATTTTGAGTTTCCAAAGGTATAGAATGTTTTTATGCCTATAAGTTTCTAGCCTAATTTGCTGGTGATCCTTTATTAATAAACAATAACTCTCTTTATCTGTAAGAACACCTTTTGGGGTTTTTTTCCCCTTTTTGTTTTAAAGTATATTTTGTCCGATATTATTATAAAACAGTGTCACCAGCTTTCTTCTGGATGATATTTGCATGGTGCATGATGTTAATTTCCAATTATTTTCTTTCACTCTTCTTATGCCATTATCCTTTTTTTCTTTTTCTTTTTTTTTTTTTTGAGACAGAGTCTCACTTTTGTCATCCAGGCTAGAGTGAGTGCTGTGGCGTCAGCCTTGCTCACAGCAACATGAAACTCTGGGCTCACGTGATCCTCCTGCCTCAGCCTCCTGAGTAGCTGGGACTACAGGCATGCACCACCAGGCCCAGCTAGTTTTTTCTATATATATTAGTTGGCCAATTAATTTCTTTCTATTTATAGTAGAGACGGGGTCTCGATCTTGCTCAGGCTGGTCTCGAACTCCTGGCCTCCAGCAATCTGCCCACCTCAGCCTCCCAGAGTGCTAGGATTACAGGTGTGAGCCACCATGCCCGGCCCCATTATCCTTAATGGGGATGTCCCTTGTAGACAGTTTGCAAAGAGAATATAACTGTCCCCCTCATCCAGCTTAAGAATCGTTTTCTATTGACAAGTAAGTTTAATCACTTTCATACATGCTATGGTCACTGATACGTTTCGCCTCATTTCAGTCATCTAATTAATCTCCAATTTCCTAAAAGTTGGGGATTATGGGCTCTGAATGTACCACATGCCGCACATCATAGCAAATATTGCTGTGTTCTAGCTTAGGCTCGTAATTTAGCGATTCTCATTGAGTGATGTAGACACATCAGCAAATTATATTCTCTTAAGACCACAAGGTCTTAAGTCTTCATACAAATAATACACACACAAAAAAATCCCAAACTAAATGGCTAGTCCACTACTCTTATTGCTTTACCTACAACATGAAAATAAATGAATTCATTGCCATCTACCTCCATGTTGCTGAACGTCCCTCTCTCCCACCCCTGTTTTTTGTAAAATTTCTGTCTGGAACAGCTCTCATTCTGTCTCTTCTTTCGTATTTCTTCTTGCTCATCCCAGTCTCTCATCATGTCTGACCTAAACAATTGCATTATTATCTTTTCACTACCTGCCTTCATCCAACTAACTACTACTCCAGTTTGCCCATCAGTTAAATAAGGGGCTGATGCTATCAGTGAATAGATCTGAACTTTACTCTATAGCTGGGTATTTCTCAAACTGAAATCCAAACATACAGTCTCACAGCTCCAAACATTCTATGACAATTTTTATTAATTTGTGGTTTTATTCCAATTAGTGTTCTGAATAATCTGAATGACAAACTGATAATTAAGCCATGCTTTTCAATAGCAGTGCCTGAGTTTGTCTTTTTTTTTTTTCATTGGCTCTGTTCTGTTCTCAGTGTCACTAGAACCAAACACATCACTTAAAATGACAGCTTTTAACTCTCAATGTGTCAGTTAGCACATCTGGCTGTGAGGTTGGCATGCTCCTAATGCTAAAATTGTCCCATGTCTGCTATTATGCTCTTTGGTGAAGATAATTTGCAATGGAAAGATATTGTCATGGAATAAGGCTTTAATTTATTAAGTTATTTAATTAATGGAGACTTTGATATGACATCATAAAAACTCATAGTGCGGCAGAGTAATGGTCTATTTTAATTGTTATGGGCTAATGAGAGAGGAACAAAGGCAGAATTTATATGTAAATGATGTGTTTATGTCAAATGAGAGCCAAATGCTATTATGGGACACTGTACAAAAAGAAAGTCCCCCAATCTTTCAAAGAGAGAAAGGTGGGAAGAGAACTGAGTCATGGTATGGCTCAGAGTAGAAAGGCCATGCCAAATTAAAAGAGCCTTTGCCATAGGAGACAGTGCACTTTATTTATTTGACATTCATTTATCAAAAATGCGTTAAATGCTCAATCGATAAATACTGAATGCTAAACACTGTTCTAGACACACCGAGGATACGGAAGCAAGGAAGACAAGCAAATTCCCTACTGTCATGGGAGTTACATTCAGACACTAAGCAAATTAACGTGGGTTTATGTTGTGATGTCAGGGGGTGATACACCCCACCGAGAAAAATAAAGCAAGGCAAGGAGATGGGGTTGGTGGGTATGGATACAAATAGGCTTGTAGATTTGCTAGAGTAAGGGAAGTAGTTTCCTCTGATTGTTTGTTTCCCCAGTGAAATAAAAAGCGAAGAAATCAGCTGAGTGGGAGAACGGGGGTTGGGGGTTGCGGGTTGAATAGACGTGAAAGGGTGAATAGTTGTCTCAGAGAGAACAAGTATTAGGTAAACGACGTAGGACTGTCAAGTAGAATGGAGAATCCACTTGGAACTCGTCGTGGACATCATTGAACGTAAAGCCAGCAGCATGGTTTTGTGTTCTCCATCCATCCATCCACCCATCCACCCATCCATCCATCCACCCATCCATCCATCCACCCATCCATCCATCCATCCATCCATCCACCCATCCACCCATCCACCCATCCATCCACCCATCCATCCATCCATCCATCCACCCACCCACCCACCCATCCACCCATCCATCCATCCATCCACCCATCCATCCATCCATCCATCCATCCATCCATCCATCCATCCACCCATCCACCCATCCATCCATCCATCCACCCATCCATCCATCCATCCATCCATCCATCCATCCACCCACCCATCCATCCATCCACCCATCCATCCATCCATCCATCCATCCATCCATCCACACCCATCCATCCATCCATCCATCCATCCATCCACCCATCCATCCATCCACCCATCCACCCATCCATCCATCCACACCCAGGTCTAAAGTAGGCAGAAAGGCGAGAGAGGGGCAGAGTCCTACCAGATGAGGGTGGAAGATAGAGATGAACATAGGAGTCAAGGAAGAAGAGACGAGCCGCAGCATCTCGGCTGGGTAACAATGGAATGAAGTCACTAGACAATCACAAATAGCCCATAGCAGGGTTCCTCAAACTTTTTAAACAGGGGGTCCAGGTCACTGTCCCTCAGACCATTGGAGAGTGCGCACTGTGGGCCCGGGACGAGTCGGCTGCTAAGCAGGACAGGCAGCGGTGGCAAAAACACCCACAGGAGGGCCGGATAAATGTCCTAGGAGGCCCACATGTGGCCCGCGGGCCGTAGTTTGAGGACGCCTGGTCCATACAAACAGCAGGTCAACAGATTGGAGGCTCCAAGGGATTAAAGAACTCTTGCTGGAGCAGAGATGCTCATGTCCTGTGAGGAAGCAATTCTGAAAGGACAGGAGGTGGTGTTCAGAGAGAAGGATGCTTTAAAACACACTTGGATGGTTAACACGGCACTTCTTGACAAGGGCACTATTGGCGTCTGAGGTGAAACAATTCTTCGCTGGGCAGGACAGTCTCCTGTACTGCGTGACATTTAGCATCCTGAGTTTCTGCCTCTAAATGCCAATGGCACTCCTTATGATAATATTTGCAAAAAGTCCCCAGGAGAGTGGTACTTCCTAGATCGGGAACCACTGGCCTGGGGTAGGACCACGAGGTGGAGAAAAATACTCTCAAGTGAGAAACTTAAGCAGAAGAGGCCAGGTGTGAGGATTCTATATGGATGATTTTTTTTAGCAAGAATGATGGCAGGAGAGTGATGGACATAAAGGCAGGGAGAAAGAGGGTAAATAATACAGAGGAGTATTATTATTATTATTAATAAATACAGAAGAGTAGTTTGATGGTGCATGGTTGAAGAGAAAAGAAGCCATCTAGGCTGGGCGCAGTGGCTCGCACCTGTCATCCTAGCACTACGGGAGGCCGAGGTGGGAGGATTGCTTGAGGTTAGGAGTTCAAAACCAACCTGAGCAAGAGCGAGACCCCGTCTCTACTATAAAATAGAAAGAAATTAATTGGCCAACTAATATATATAGAAAAAATTAGCCGGGCGTGGTGGCGCATGCCTGTAGTCCCAGCTACTCGGGAGGCTGAGGCAGGAGGATCGCTTGAGCCCAGGAGTTGGAGGTTGCTGTGAGCGAGGCTGACGCCATGGCACTCACTGTAGCCTGGGCAACACAGTGAGACTCTGTCTCAAAAAAAAAAAAAAAAAGGCAGCCATCTAGAAGTCACAAGGAGGACACCAACTCCACTGCCAGACACTGGGGAAAGCAGCCACCGCTGGAGAGGTGACAGGAATCCTCCTTAGCAGGTGGGCAAGATCGCCAAGCTGCGCTAAGCGACAGAACCTGCGTGGTGACGGAAATGTCGCCCCCCAGCTATCCTGCAAGACAGCCGACAGCCACGTGCCCCTCTTAGCCCTTAAAATGAGGTCAATGTGTCTGAAGATCTGAATTTTTTTGCTTTGTTTCATTTTCATTAACTTAAATGTAAACAGTCCCCAGTGGTTACTGTATTGGACAGAGCAGAAGGATAGAAGGCGAAGGCAGCATTCAGAACTGAGTTTAAAGACTCCGGGAATCCTTGATCTCTTCAGTCTTGGGGGAAGGAGGCAATGGCAAGTGTGAGTCTAGGTAAGCTGGTGAGTTTATAGTGAGGATGAGCAAAGTCGTGCTTAATAGCATCAACATTTCCAATAAGCAGGATTCCAAAAACTCATTTTAATTCATTTCGGCCTCTTCTCAGACCAAATTCTGTACCATATTGTTATGGAGTACACTTGGGAAAAAAAAGTCCCCTTTAAAACTCTAAAATATCACCACCATGTGAAAATCATTCCTTCCCATAAGAAGCATTGGGTATTAATAGACTCTCACTATTGTCTTGGTTTTCTGAGATCTAAACGTACCTTCCCCCAAAGACTGGCCTTTTATCTCTGACAAAGGAAGAAAAATGTAACTTCCAAAAATTCCCTGTAAAAAGATTTTGTTCTTGTTTAGAAATGATACTTCTTGTTTTTTGTGTTTCTAGAAAAGCATATAAAGAAATTAGTTCTCGTGCATCCAAAATGAGATTTAAAAAAAGGGTCTTAACAGGTTATAACTGCAAGCCTATAATCTGTGCCTTAACAAAATAGTTTTTAAAGAGGTCAGAACCTGCACCTTCCTGCCCACCCTGCCAGCCCCACAGACATCCAGCATGGTCTTGCGGTCATGCCCTCAAAGCTTAGCTGCGAAGTTGCAAGCAACGACTCCGTCCATCTGCGTTCCCCGTCCAAATGAGCAAGGCCAATCTGGGACCCAGGAACATGCGATCAATTGAAGAATCCCAACTTTAGGCAGAGGACAGGCAGAGTGCAGATAATGTCTAGATATGTCTTGACACTGCATGTCATTAGGAATAAAGAAACAGTAAAACGTTTTTGGTTAGTTACTGTCTCTCGGCGTCCACAATTTCCATTTTAATTGCAATCGAACTTATCAAAATACTCTCTAGCCCAAAGAAGGGACAGAGTCTTCACTTTAACAAACCCTAAAATACATAATTAAGAAACATCCTCTTTCCAAAGACGTAGCCAAAAGATAAAAAATAATTAGAAAGAAATTTAAAGGTATTTATAATTTTTTTTTTATAAAAACAAACGAACAAGCAAAAAAGAAACATCTTCTGAGAGGCTAACTGGCACAGCCCTATAATTGGTCAGATTTCCTAGTGGATTCCCTGGTCGATTTGCATGGGTCCTTGAGTCGGAATCTTTCCCTCACCTGCCCTCACTTAGAACAGGGGCTGGGTATCCTCCTGGCCGCTAGGCCTGCAGATTGACTCACCCCTAAATGGGTCTTCTACATTCACCTTGCTTCTGAATTCTGGGGATTGGCAAAATCCAGGCAAAAGCCTCAAGAACCTAAGAGCCCATTGATGTCTTCAATGTTGGTGAGGCAGATTCCACCAGATGACCAGTCTTGGATCCACTGTGGGTCCAGCATATAGATTTATTCTTCCACTGTAATGAATTCCATAGTTTCTAGTATTTGACCCAGGGTTGAACTAAGAGGCTGGCTATTCTTGCTTTCCTCTTTAGTTTCTCCTGATGGAACTTGGGTCGACATGAAAAACAAAACATACCCAATAGCACTAGTTAACTATTCTAGTCTGTGACTACTGCCAGAGACAGACATTTTGCAACTGAACTGCACTTGGGAACAAGAAGACTCCAAGAAGAGTAGGTGAATGGATTGCTTGCCGTCCATCTCAGCTACCACAGGTCATAATGAAGAGCAGCAGAAAGAAGCTGAATTATGAATCCCCTCCTCTCTCTATCCACAAGCCCCCTCTGGTGGAGGAACTAACAGGTAATGAAATAGCTGTAACAATAACCAAAATGTTAGAAGAAGAAAAGACCATCTACAACAAGACAGTCACAGCCCCTGCAGAACTGAGAGTCAAGCGTAGCGATTAGCAAATAGGAGCTGCAACTGGAAAACCACTCACAGATGAAATGATTTACCAAAAGGTCAAGACTGCTCTTTTATCTTCATCACCCACCAGTTTCCATCGCCTTCAATCTGTCTGGCACATAGCAGAAAGCAGGCCATAAAATATCCGCCATAAAAAATTAGCCTTATTTTGCAACATTAAAAAAAAGAAGAAGAAACATATAGTTGGATATGGTTAAGCGTATGGGCCAGTGTATCAATTAGTAATCCTAGCACACATTACAAAAAGCATTGACATTTAAAGCTCTGTGATAAGAGGTCATGCACTCGGCAAGTTCCAGAACATTCTGCCCTATGCTTGGCCTTGCTGATCCACTGTTAGTTCTCAAGCAAGGGAAGGGGTCATTAATGCCCTCACCAAACACCGCAGCCATAGTGGCAGGAGGGAGGCACTTCCCTGTTTACTCCCCTGGAAGCCAATCTTCTCTGTAGCCTCTTCTTATAGCTGCCGTGGCTGCCAGGATTTCAGCCCGACATGCCTGCAGTACCTGCTGGCAGAGGAATTATGAGATCAACCACCTTCTCGCGCCCATTTGACAACCTTTATACAAAAAGAAACACGATATACTGGGAGAAAGTATATTTTCAGGCAGGAGGAATTCTGAAAAATTAACATATCTGCAAACTTCTACATTCCCCTTAACCAGACCTGGAAAAATTACATTAATTCATTGTAACTAGACTGATTAAATTGATGCCATATCAGAAAATGGGTCACTTTCCTCCTCCTCCTCCTTGTCCTCTCTCTAAATTTACCAATTGCTTTTCTGGTTTTACCAAATCAATTATGATATTTTTCATCTCGCAGATATAATCTAAGCTACCTGGGTTATTGAAAAATTCTTCTTCCCAGACTCTGTTGAAAAAGGGTACCTAAATATCTGCGTATTTATTTATATCATTGCTACTTGCTATTAGTTTTTAAAAAAAGCAGAATCAAAAAGAAAAAAGTTCAAAGGAGTTTAGAAAAAGACATATCTATAAGAATGTTCAGCACTGCATCATGTATAACAGTAAAAGTTGGGAAATCTAAATGTCAAACAAAAGATTGTTCAAATTAATTGTGGTATAGTCATAAAGTATGGTACACTCAGGCCCCTGGTAACAATGTTTTGGTCAATGACAGATCACATAGACAATGGTGGTCCCGTGAGATTATAGTGCAGCTGAAAAATTCGTCTTGCCTTAGTGATGTTGTAGTCATCATAATGTCATAGAGCAATGCATTACCTTTTCTGTGTTTAGCTATGCTTAGATACACAAATAGGTCCCATTGTGTTACAACTGTCTACAGTATTCAGTACAGTAGCATGCTGTGCAGGTTTGTAGCCTAGGATCAATAGGCTATACTGTAGCTAGGTGTGTAGCGGGATATAATACCGTCTAGGTTGGTGTGAGTACACTATATCATGTCTGCACAATATCACCTAAGATGCATTTCTTGTAAAGCAGCACCTGACTGTCCTACCATGTTTCCCCAAAAATAAGACCTACCCATAAAATAAGCCCCAGCAGGATTTCTAAGCATTTGCACAGTAGAAGCCCTACCCCGAAAATAAGCCCTAGTGCTGGGTGTGGCTATGAAAATAAGCCCTAGTGATGGGCGTGGCTATGAAAATAAGCCCTGGTGCTGGGCGTGGCTATGAAAATAAGCCCTGGTGCTGGGCGTGGCTATGAAAATAAGCCCTGGTGCTAGGCGTGGCTATGAAAATAAGCCCTGGTGGTGGGCGTGGCTATGAAAATAAGCCCTAGTGATGGGCGTGGCTATGAAAATAAGCCCTAGTGCTGGGCGTGGCTATGAAAATAAGCCCTGGTGTTGGGCGTGGCTATGAAAATAAGCCCTGGTGGTGGGCGTGGCTATGAAAATAAGCCCTGGTGCTGGGCGTGGCTATGAAAATAAGCCCTGGTGCTGGGCTTGGCTATGAAAATAAGCCCTGGTGCTGGGCGTGGCTATGAAAATAAGCCCTAGTGATGGGCGTGGCTGTGAAAATAAGCCCTAGTGCTGGGCGTGGCTATGAAAATAAGCCCTGGTGCTGGGCGTGGCTATGAAAATAAGCCCTGGTGCTGGGCGTGGGTATGAAAATAAGCCCTGGTGCTGGGCGTGGCTATGAAAATAAGCCCTAGTGCTGGGCGTGGCTATGAAAATAAGCCCTGGTGCTGGGCATGGCTATGAAAATAAGCCCTAGTGATGGGCGTGGCTATGAAAATAAGCCCTAGTGATGGGCGTGGCTGTGCAGCGCATCTGCACAACCCATGCATGTTGTCGCGGAAGGGGAAAGAACACGAGCAGCCCTTCTCATCTGCCCCGTGAGAGCTCTAGTGCTAGACAGGAGAGATTGGGGCCAATGGTTCCAAAGGAAATAGAGTCACAAGACATTCAGGATGGAATTCGGGGTTTGGAGAGTGAGGATGATGTTCCAGAAGAAGACGACTTCATTCTATTTGAATCAATGGAGATGGTTGTACTGTACTTAAAAAAAAAAATAACACATCCCCTGAAAATAAGCCCTAGTAGGGTGTCTTCTTGAGGAAAAATCAATGTAAGACCCTGTGTTATTTTCAAGGAAACATGGAGGGCAGATATTGAAAATTATGGGTGGAATATCTAATAACATGAAGAAAGATTTGTGGTATTATTACGGAGAAAAACAACATTGAAACAACAATAGATATTATATTTCCATATTTATTGACAATAGCTCTGTGTGGTTAATAAGACTGCAAGTTTGGCAAACATTGATTGACCATCTTCCATTCACGATCCTGTCTCTCTAGCACTCCTTGCAGCTGAGGGTGTTTTAGAAAATGAGACATTAAACAAGAAGTCTGCTAGGTTGGGGTGTTTTTTTTTTTTTTGGTTGTTCCTGATTGAAAGGGGCAGATTCATTTAACAGGTCCCCTTTTAGTGTTTATCCTTTACCTTCCTAATGCAACCATCATGCCTAGAGGAGTAATAGCTTTACCACGTCCTTGGAGACAAAAAACAACACGGTAAGAACAGTAGAAGAAAGACCAAAATGTCAGC
Source organism: Microcebus murinus (assembly GCF_040939455.1). NCBI lineage: Eukaryota > Metazoa > Chordata > Mammalia > Primates > Cheirogaleidae > Microcebus > Microcebus murinus. The sequence continues at coordinate 7,355,277 of NC_134133.1, read as the reverse complement.
TCCATCCTGTTCTCCAAAGACTTGGAGGAAGCCACCATTGGTTGGATTTTCTTTACTTTGCAGCTGAACACATTCCTGATACACAGGCGATTCTATTTTTATCATTTTGCTTGTTCGTAGCTTTTACATTTTATATCATAAATATGTACTGTTTTCTAATAAGGAAAAGAAAGAAAACTAGATCAAGAAACAAAGAGGTTTAATATCCTTCAGAAGAAATCTGCTGAAGGCTGTGAGTTGGAGACTCAACTCATCCAAGGAACAAGAGCGCAAAGAAAACATGACAATGATAGGATTCTTAGAGTGGCTGAACACTATTAACCATCTCATTCTCTGCAACATACACTGTTTATTGTTATAAATATTCCCATTTTCTAGTCAGGGAACATTTAAGAACTACTATGGTGCCAGGTACTACCTAAGGCATTGAGAATCCAAACATTGAGATAGCCCATGACCAAGAGGAACCTAAACAAATAAATAAAGAGAAAAACCCAGTGAAGTAAAACATCTTGCCTTAATAATTAATATTACCCATTTATTTAGTGGTGAAACGAGAACTTGAATGCAGGTCTCTTGACCACTAATGACCTCTAGCACCCTACCCTATGCTTATAATCATGCATATCTGGATAGAAGATGAGAAAAAGTACTCTGGTAGGAATGTTTAAGAAGGATGAATTGGATGGGGCCAAAAAAAAAAAAAAACAGGAGCTAGACTTTGTTCTTCATTAACAAGCACTTACAGCAAATAGGGCTATTTCCCCTAAATCAAAGGAAAGTTCTCTTTGAATGGGGCAGAGAAGGTTCCAGTTTTTGTCTATCTGTACCACACTGAATCATTTAATCGATCCATGACCACAGATAGTAATCTCAGCCAACCACGATAGCAGGGGTAAGAAAACAAGCTAGTGCAATCGGCTGTTAAGTACACAGGCAACCTGAGAAGTCAATGACAACCTGACCTATTTATTCACCTTTTAACCATGTCTCCTGGGATCCATGTAGACACGATCTAAGAATGGTCCGTATGAATCCATGGAGTTTCACTGAAACAGAGTTAGGACTTTGGGTCACGTGCAGAACAGCAGGTACCATTCCAGAACAGAGCAGCCACGTTGCCTCTGAATGGCCAAAACAAGGTACCAAAGAGCGGAAGTACATGCCACACCCAAATATGCCACTTCAGCATAAGGATTATTTTAAGCTAAAAGCATTTTAAAAAAGAAAGAAAAAATGGCAGGTGCAAGAAGGGCTCTCTGGTCCTCCTGTTTTACCTCCCTAAACCAGAAGGAAAGTCAGCCACATGTTATCCAGGACAGGATGCTGAGACCGAGAGAATTCTGCACAAATAGAGCTGATCAAAAATAGTTCTTATTTTCCTTCACTCTCCCCACATAGGTTCAGTTACTTTTCCACAATTGTCTTTCCTTGTTCAACCAAATATAAAACCACCTTGGTTTTGCTGCTACTCCTTTGAGTCTTCATTTCATTACGATGGCTCTTGCGTCATGCAAAACTCACATAAAATAAATTTGCATGCTTTTCTTGTGTTTCTGTCTTATGTATGTTTAATTCTAAAGACAATTCCTTCACATGCCTAGTGAAAAAAAAAAAAAAAGAAAGAAAAAAATTTAAAAAATAAAGATAAAACAAGCCAAAAAAAAAAAAAAAAAAAACCACCAAGAGAGTAAAGACAAAATTTTGGGCCGGGCGCGGTGGCTCACGCCTGTAATCCTAGCACTTTGGGAGGCCGAGGCGGGCGGATCGCTCAAGGTCAGGAGTTCGAAACCAGCCTGAGCGAGACCCCGTCTCTACCAAAAATAGAAAGAAACTAATTGACCAACTAAAAATATATATACAAAAAATTAGCCGGGCATGGTGGCGCATGCCTGTAGTCTCAGCTACTTGGGAGGCTGAGGCAGTAGGATCGCTGAGCCCAGGAGTTTGAGGTTGCTGTGAGCCAGGCTGACGCCACGGCACTCACTCTAGCCTGGGCAACAAAGTGAGACTCTGTCTCAAAAAAAAAAAAAAAAAAAAAAAGACAAAATTTTGCTCCCCCTAAAGAAGCCATCTTGAAAGCTGAAAGTTCACTCTCATTATAACTGGAGAGTAAGAACAAGTGAAGAATAATAATATCATTTAAGTTATCAACACAAAAATATCAATACTGTTTGGATTCGTGCATACCACACAGAATAGAAACTATCATTTTATACCGTGGTAACCCATTTGCATGCCTGTCTTCTTCCCACTAGACTATAGGCTTCCTAAAGGCAGGGACCACTCCCTCTCATCTTTGCTGAGAATGTCCAAGCCTTCCTCCTCCCAAGGGCTCACAACCAGACTTAGATTGCAACCATATCTGGTTACATTCTTGATCTTAAAAAAAAAGAAAATAAAAATAAAAATAAAAAGATTGCAACTATAAATGCCTATAAAATACAACAGCAATTTTGACTGAAAGCCCTTCTTCATTCCAACCTATCCTACTTAAAAAAAAAGTCAACAACTTTTTAACATTTCCAAAATATCCAGAAGGGAGGGGGAAAAAAATCACACATTAAATTCTGTCAAGTAACATTTACCTCCTGAAGCCCTGACTAATCAGAAATAACCGGACTTGGCAGCTCCTCTTATCACTTGGTCTATAAGCTAAATCCAGTTCCTGTTGTGCCAATTGGAAAATGCCAGCATCCTTCCCCCCTCTCGTACAGCATCCTGTCCTGCTAGTCACTCGAGGGTCTCGCTGGTGTGACTGCCACCCGTCAGATCAAAGTAGAAATTCTAAACCAAACCTACGGGGGTCCAAGAAGCCCCACCCAGAAGAGCAATGGCGACGTTAGAAGAGATTAGAAGGGTGACAGATTCATTGCTATTGATTACCTGCTCACGAGCCCATGCACAGTCACCCACCGCAGCTCCAGAAAGAGCACCTGGCTCAGGTCCAACTCCCTTGTCTTTAAGTCCTTAAAAAAAAAAAAAAAAGTCAACCGATAAGGATAAGAAACTAGAAATTGGTGGACGGGCCCCAAAGGTTTTCTGCAGAATGAGAAGCCTTCGTCACTGTCCCCTAATTATGCAAATCTGCTCCTGCTGCATCCAATGCATTCATTTATCGAGCCTCACGGCTGCCATCCCGGTAACCCAGAGAGGAGGCCAATCTGTAATGACTCAAGCCACATTTCACAGCAGACTCAAAAGGACACATGATGTCATTTGCTAAAATGACTCCATCCAGATGGAAAGCGTTCTGACCTATACATCATCGATTGGCCTTTGCTTTGCTCTCCCCGGTTATTTATATACTATCGTATGCATGAATGTATATCCACGGTATTTGCACTTGGCAGCTACCTTTAAGAACACATTATTCAATGGGGATTTGAAGCTTTTTGCAGCCATTTCCTGATCAAACATTCATACACGTTTGGAAATTCAAAAGTTCATGAATGAAGAACAAGGAAAGATGTTATCTTAAAAAATAATGTTTAATAGGTTCTGGAGAGTCTCAAGAACTTCTGCTGCTCTAGTTATTTCACATTACAGGGGACAAGATCTATCTATGGAAAGCTGAGTTCAAAACCCTGAAACTGAGGATACCTAAGGACATGCTATCAATTTTCCAGTTTGGGGCTCAGTAATGATGGTGAATGAAATATGCTTTGCAGAAGGAATGGAATGTTCTAGACACTTAACGGGAAAAGTGTCAACTCTGGTGCAGGTAAGCAGAGACCACAACAGATTGCCAGAGAAAAGAGCACAACTATGTGATGTTCTTAGATTTTTAGAATTTAACTATAAATTTGGTTTCCCAAAAGAGGTTAGCTACTAGTTAGATAATATCCACATGATCAAGAGAGTGCCAAGATAATCATAGGAGGAGAGGCAGAGATAGACCCTAGATTAGCGAAGACAGACACATGTAACAGGTATGTTCTTGTTCCCATGAGGCATACTCAGGGCAGACATCAATAGCCGATCGCTGAATTATTAACCATAAAACCCTGGCATAGACCCAAAATACTTTTCCAACAAGTACTCCAGGCAAACACTATAAACTAAATGGATTTGTTCTAATAATATGATTAAATAGGGAAGGTTGTATCTTATATACCGATCAAATTAACTTGACCTCTTTTCACCATATACGTCATGGCTAAATTTAAGCAGCTTTTTAAAACCAAAATTTAAAATCACCTCTTTGAATCCTAAGAAAATACTAAATCAAATCAGACGGTTTTCTGTAAGTCACGGTGGGCTGGCATGATCCCCAGTGTAACTGAAAAGCAAAGAGAAGGTCTAAAACAACATAAGATGACAATGCTTGTATGTTCACACACGGGAATATTATACAGCAGTGAAAAGGAATGAAGGATAGCCACGTGCAACTATGGGGACAAATCTCAGAAACAAAAATCCAAGTGGAAACAACACATATAGACGACTATATCCAGCAGTGATTTCCAAGTGGTGTATGTCATTAAGTGGGTTACTAGGGTTCTGATATACTGATCCCCTTAGTTCCGGGGGTGAATCGTACTTAGAGTGGCCAAAGTTTTGCAGGGAGGCATGAGCATTTACACCAGGGTGCTCTTCAATATTTTCAAGTTCAATGCATGCCATGATGTGAAGAAGTTGGGAAGCAGTCACCTATGACATAAAGCCATTTTTCTAACACTCAAAAACTAAAACGTATCTTATTTAGCGGTATATATATATGGCAAAATTATTTGAAAATGAGGAAAGAAAAGCAAGGGAAAGATGAATTAAAAATTCATCCAGTACATCCATTCACTTAGTGCAATGGTTGCTGTTGGAATTAAAAGGCAGAAGATGAGATAGGGAAGATAGGGAAGGAACACACAAGTAGATGGTAACGTTACAGTTCTTAAGTTGGATAGTAGTTCTTGGGATTATGCTCCAAATATAAATGCAAAATATAATACAGTACTTTTCTTAAGACACCAAAATTAAAAAGGGAACTTTCTAGGTTATTCCAAGTCAGTTCTATTCCAGGTCAGTAGCATCTCAATATATTAACACAACAACAGAATTAACTACTTATGGAAGGCTTCACCCCTGAGGGCAAAACAGTCAAAACCCTACTCAATGACAAGATTTTGTGATGCTAATGCAACCAGAATAGTCCAAAGGTATCTAACAGTCAACTAGAATATCCTATTCCATGATCACAAAAGTTTGTTCTAATTCAACTAGAGCATTCATGAAAAATTATTGGAAACCTAAAGTTACATCTCCCCGTTCAAACAAAAATATCGTAAAAGACACGTGTAAGCCTATTAATTAAGAGTCATTTAGAGGCCGGGCGCGGAGGCTCAGGCCTGTAATCCCAGCACTCCGGGAAGCCGAGGCAGGAGGATCGCTTGAGCTCAGGAGTTCGAGACCAGCCTGAGCAAGAGTGAGACCCGTCTCTACTATAAATAGAAAGAAATTAGCCAAACAACTAAAAATAGAAAAAATGAGCCGGGCATGGTGGCTCATGCCTGTAGTCCCAGCTACTCGGGAGGCTGAGGCAGGAGGATTGCTTGAGCCCAGGAGTCTGAGGTTGCTGTGAGCTAGGCTGACACCACGGCGCTCACTCTAGCCTGGGCAACAGGGTGAGACTCTGTCGCAAAAAAAAAAAAAAAAAAAAAAAAATAGATTTATTTAGTTATAAGAAACAAAAACCCACTTGCGGAGCTCAAATAAGAGGAGGGTGCCGGGCAAGGCATTAGAGGCACCCACAGCACGCGGGCCCGAGGACAGCCAGGCTTGGGAGGACCCAAAACCGGGATGGGGGAGCTTTTTAGACGCAGGGTCGACACTCTGGGGGTGTCTCTGGGGCCGCAGACTCTTGTGCCTCCACTTCGTCCTGAAACCTCTTCCTGCCTCTCCTTTGGAGGCGCGGCCCCTGTTGGGCGCCCGCACGCCCACGTCTGGGCCTCTCTGCGGTGTAGATTCATAGAGAGCCGTCCCCTAGCACGGCTGCAAAACGGCCGGGGGAGTAAAATAAAATCTGGGGACCCAGCCCAGGTCAGGATGCGTCCACACCTGGTCCCATCGGGCACAGCCCCGCGCGGAGTCGCCGCTCTGACGCCCACGGGGCAGGCGGGGGCAGAGGCGTGGAGCCCATGCGCGGGAGACGGGACGCCGCGAGCAGAGGGCCTGCCACAGCCGTGCTGCCACCCGCTTTGGTGATGTGACAATGGAAACCCCGCTTTCGCTGAAGTCTCCTGGTTTTCTGAGACACACCTGCAGGCCGGGTCCGGCCACGGTCTCTGCAGTCGGCGTTTTGCAAAGAGTGAATCATGGATATTCTCGTTTCGGGGTCACAGCGGGCAAACACGGCTGCAGGCGGGTGACAGCCCTTTGGGTAGACCGCAGGTCTCACAGGGGGAGGAAGATGGCGGGCTGCCTGTTTCCCGCCACGCTGCGTGTGTGATCCTGATTGGGTCATTTTTGAATCCCACTGTTGTTGATTGGATGTTAAAGCTTGATGTTGATTGGATGTTAAAGCTTGGTGTTGATTGGATGTTAAAGCTTGATGTTGATTGGATGTTAAAGCTTGTTGTTGATTGGATGTTAAATCTTAATGTTGATTGGATGTTAAAGCTTGATGTTGATTGGATGTTAAAGCTTGATGTTGATTGGATCTTAAAGCTTGGTGTTGATTGGATGTTAAATCTTGATGTTGATTGGATGTTAAAGCTTGATGTTGATTGGATGTTAAAAGCTTGGTGTTGATTGGATGTTAAATCTTGATGTTGACTGGATGTTAAATCTTGATGTTGATTAGATGTTAAAGCTTGTAGTTGATTGGATGTTAAAGCTTGTTGTTGATTGGATGCTTTTTGAGCCCTACCAAGGCTATAAAAGCAGGAGGAGAACAAGGAAGGGGAGCAGGAAGGGACAGAAGATCGGAAGACAGGAAGAGAGCTGTAACGCTAGGTGTGCTGAGCTTGCTGTAGAAGGATAAAGGCTGTTCTCTGACTCTTCGTGTGCCGCTCGGTTCTTTCCCTGGTCAAGAGCTGCAACACCAGCTGTGCACCTTGCCGCAGCAACAGAAGAGCTCATGGTCAGTCTGTCACTCCAACAAAGCTTGGGCCACACATCAGCTAGACTTCTACGGATAGCTTGTTCAAAGATCAGATATTCAGCTGGGCAGAGATCATCGTCACGGGGTTCACAGAGAAAGGCCGTACGAAAAAAGGAGATCGGACGAAAGCAAACCAGAGGCGAAAAAAAAAAACAACAAAAAAAACACCACCATCTTCTTCTTTTCTATCCACAGCCAAAAAGTACCGCCATAAAGAGACTCCTGGTTACAAAACAATTGCAGATTCTTTTTTTCAGTTAACTAAAGGTGACTTGGGCCCTCCTGTGTCCATTTCTTCACCATACAGAACTGTGAGACAGAATTCTCAGCTTAGACGTCACTTACTCTAGATCAGGGGTCTTGAAACGTTTTAAACTGGGGGCCAGTTCACTGTCCCTCAGACCGTTGGAGGGCCGGACTATAGTTAAAAGAAAAAAAAAAAAACTATTACCAAATTCCTATGCACACTGCACATATCTTATTTTGAAGTAAAAAAAACCAAACAAACGGGCAAAAAACACGCACATGTGGCCCGCAGGCCGTAGTTTGAGGACGCCTGGTCTAGGAAGCCCAGCCTGAGTCCTGATCTCGTATAAGGCCAGTGTTCCCTTGGGTGTCTACACAGCAGCCTGCCTTCCCCTTGCTAAGGCACCTAACCTGGTTCTGTGTGTGCATAATTATTTGTCCCTTCCATATAGGTAAGCTCCGGGAAAGCAGGGAGAATGTCTTAATGTCTATTTGTTGAATAAAGATATGTATTTAGACACCCTGAAAATGTCATTTCTATTTTTTAGCAGTTGATTCAGAGAAGAAAAAAAAAGTTAGACTAGATTCCTTCCTATTCTTTTGCATGAGCTTTCAAGTTTTCAATAAAAAACACTTAACACCTTTTACTCAAAAAAAGAACTGCATATATCACATGTTGAATTATTATACAAGCTCACAGCACATAGTTATGGGGCTTTTAAAAATATGTAGTCATATTTAGGCTAAAAATCCTTCTAGGCACCTCCTGTCGGCTTTTAGATATGTACAGATTTTTCCCAATATTCCTATATTGATATAGATATAAATATACCTTGCATAGAAGAATGGGGCATGGTAAAAATTCTCTTCCCAGACACAAAATCCATATATTTAAACTTATGAGAAACCTAGAGAAGTACAGTATATGTATGTCCTGCAAGACTTATGTTCCATGCTAAAGAAATGAGTCTTGGCAAATTTCCCTAGCGCCGAGAACTGTTTAGCAAGAATTAATTTTTAAATGAAATAAGCTAAAAATGATATAGATGTAGGGTTATTTATAGTCAAGTCTTGTTCTTTAGTAATTATTAAAGGTGACACTGGTATGTTTTATCATTGGTAATTGGACTGAGTTTGACCAAATGCCTCCCTTTTCTCCTGAAAAATAGCTGCCATGCTCCAGTTTTTACTGCTATTCCAGGTCTGCTGGCCCTTCATCACGTGCAATTTGGTAGCCTAAATAATGTGAGGGGAACAGAGCATAATTTCATGGCAATAAGTATATCCGAGACAGGATAAAAAGGCTAAATGAGATCAATGTCTTTGGACACTTGACCCTAAGTTATGACAAATTCACTTTAAAAGACCATGTTTTATCTGGAACAGAGAGGAGTTCTGCCTTCTCCTTCTAGCTAGGTGGACGTATTTGGCAAATGTCTTCTTTGAAAGGAATTCTTTCACAATGTAATTGCAATTAGTGTAGTAAACACTAGGACAATCAATGAAGCATTTGGCCAATGTGAATTCCATTCATGGGTTTTACTACATGAAAGGGATGTTATTTTACATTAAGTTCAACCGGTTTCCTTACTCCAGGAATTTAACATTTAACTCCAGTCTTTAACATTCATAAGGGTCCTTGTGAATTTTTAGGAGGGGGATAGAATACACATACAACATTTGTCATGCTTATTTAAAGACTTTATGCATGTAACCACTCTTGGGAACGGCAGTGCTATCAGACAAACCTAGGTTGAAATTCTAGCTCTGTCACTTAGCGGCTATATTCCCAAGTAAGGTGAATTTCTTAACCCCAAGGAGCCTGTTATCTCACCTGATAAATCAGGTGAGATTTATGAACTTTAATTTATGAACTTTAAGTTTTTTATTCCATAAGATTTTAAGAATCAGTATTTTTATTTTTATTTTCTCTTTTTATTTCATCATATTATGGGGGTACAAATATTGTTAAGGTTACATATATTGCCCTTGCCACCCCTCCCCCCACGCCATGTTAGAGCTTCAAGCATGTCCATTCTCCAGGTGGTGCACATGGCTCTCATTGTAAGTATACACCCATCCCCTCCTTCCCCCTCCCACCTGCCCAACACTCAATAAACTTTTTTTTGACGTTTTGGTTACATTTTACATCTTTGACTCTCACTTAGAAGGGTTAGAGATATGCCCTCCCCCTCCACAATGGTTTGGAACCAGAAAAAAACTTGTATAACTAAAGCAATCTTAAGTAAAAAAACAAACAAACTGGGAAGCATCAGTCTTCTTGATTTCAAGCTCTACTATAAAGCAATAATAGTTAAAACAGCTTGTTACTGGCATAAGAACAGAAGTATCAATGTTTGTAATAGAACTGAGATACCAGAGATGAAACTATCAGCATTACAGTAACCTAATCTTTGATAAAGCAGACAAAAATATACAATGGGGTAAAGAATCCCTCTCTTCAATAAATTGTTCTGGGAAAATTGGATAGCTACATGTAGAAGGTTGAATCAGGATCCCTACACCTCACACCTCTCCCAAAAATTAACTCAAGATGGAGAACAGATTTAAACCTAAGGAACTTTAAGCTTTTATCAGAACTCCTGCCCTTGACTTCCCTTTAAAGTTATTTCCTATAATTAGTCATAGAGCATAACACCTTCGGCTGCAATAATCATAACTATTCCATTTACAAATTTACACACATTCTTGTCTGCTTTCAACAAACAGCATATGCCAGGCTGAGTGGGTAACTGGGCATAAACATACCTGGTTTCTGAGCACACAGAGCAGACTGTCTTGTTGAAACACACAGCGCTGGCAGGTGCCAAGAAGATACTATGAAAAGGGGCTAAGTTACTCTGGAGAGGAGAAAATGTCTGAGTTAGAATCAGAAGAGAGGGAATTAACTGAGTGACGATGAAGAAAACGAAGTTCCATAGGGCTGGGGAAACAAGAATGTGCAAAGGGTCTGTGGCAGGTGGGAGGACAGTGATTTTGAGGAAGAAAAGGGGCCAGTGTCGTTTGAGTTCAGAAACTAGAGGAGCAAGATATATCTTCCTTTTTTAGGAAGACAAAGACCATAAGTTGGGTTTTGAATGGTGGAAATGAATGGCTTCCACCAGGACAGTGGCATATCCAGTTAGCATTTTTGAAAATCTCTCTCAAGCTACCACGTGGAAAATGGATCAAAAGGCCAAAAGAGTGGATGCAAGGGTATGGTTCAAGAGGATATTGCAGTAATGATGGCAATTTAGACTACCATGGAAACAAAAAATATGGTAAAATATGACAAATCTGAGAGATATTTAGGAATTGGTAATGAATTGGGTAAGGAGTAAGTGTTTGATCTGACCTACAAATTGTACTCCCCCATCAAGTCTTCACTATGTAGTCTTGGAGATTTATCTCAGTTGGTATAATACTTTTCTTTGAAAAACTACCATGACTCTTAATCATATTCCACAATGGTCAGCATCGGAATATTTATGCCTTATGGAACAAGGGAACCAAAAATTTAAAAATATGTTTTATCTTACATATAAATAGTGCCTTTTTGTAGAAATACATTATTGTTACTCTTAGCTCGATACATGGTAAACTGCTGGGTCCACCTCCTCAGCCATTTTCCATCAGGACTGCTGTGGTTATTTCTTATTCCTGGCAAGGATTCACTCGAAATGAGAACATAAATTTATCTGTGGGAATATGTATTCATGTTGTTCAAAGAACAAAAGGTGCAATGCTGTTACACCATACTAGTGGTTATCATTCTCTCTCAAAAGTGTTGCTTAATCCCTTAAATGAACAGAATATTGTAAAGTAACAAGCATTAAAAATACCTAAAGAGTTTGGTGTATTTATTGCCTGTTTGTCCAATTCAACAAGAAGGCTTAACCTTGGTTTCAATATATACGCTTGAATTTTGAAAAAATTAGGTAGCAAGTTGGTGACTCTGAAAACAATATAGAAAAGTATATAAAAGGATATAAATAAAAATGATGGGACAGAAATGTTCACAGTGGTTACTTCTGAGGAATGGTTTAAGAATGCAAGTGTAGATTATTTTTGCTATTACTTTTCATGCTTATGAATTGTTTGAATTTTAGGAGCAGGTATTATCTTGTAACAAAAATAAAAGAAAGAAAGAACAGATATGCAAAACAAGATCAATAAAATAACATCCCTGTTTGTTAATGCCAGCTAGTGAGGGGCAACATTTATCACAGAAACTAAATCCATTACACTAGACTTTCACTACATATCATTATTTTTCTACAACTATCACTGGTTGATGACATGGATCTACCAACTAACCACTGACAATGTAAAATTTTTATGCTAAAATAAAAAAAAGCAAAAATAATAGCCATACTTATTGATGAACTCAACAAAAAATTGTTAATATTCCAACATTAAATATGAGGTTTTCTTTTTTGTAGATATTTATCTGATTAAGGAATTTCTGCCCTTATTACCATTTTGCTGGGTTTTTAACATAAACTAATGCGTAAAATTTTATCAGATTTTTTCCTTCATCTATTCTGATGATGATAACAGTTTTTCACTTTATTCTATAAATGTGGTAAATTGTATTGACTGATTTTCAAATAATCAACTCATATTCCTGGAATAAACCCAACTTGATAGTGATATATTATCCTTTTTATATATCACTGGATTTGATTTACTAATGTTTTGGCTAGGACTTTTCCATCTATCTTCATGAGAAAAACTGGACTGTGGATTTCCTTTCTTTTAATACCCCTCTTGTCTTTGGGGGCAAGGTTATGCTGGCCTAATAATGCAAGTGTACATATGATTGATATTGATTCCTTCTAAAATATGTGGAAGAATTTGCTGGTAAATTTAAATGGTGTTTTCTTTGTATGAAGATTTATAATTATGAAGCTAATTTCTTAACAGATTAGTAAATATAGAATTCATATTTCTTCAAATATGGTATATCAATTTTAGTTGTGTTTTTAAAGAATTTAGCCATTTCATTTAAATTTTCAAATCCATTGGCATAAAATCTTGGTAATATCTTTTTATCATCATAGTGCTATCTTCTCATCTTTGTTAGTGCTATCAATTTTTTTAAATTCTGACACTAATAATTTGTGCCTTATATCTTTTCTTAATTATTCTTATCAGAGGTTTGTCAATTTTGTTAGCCTTTTCAGAGAACTTCCGACTTTATTTTTTTATTGTTATTGTTTGTTTTCTATTTCAATGATTTCTGCTTTTATGTTTATTTTCTTCTTCTTCCTGTGAATTTATTCCAGTGTTCTTTTTTTAGATACTGATACTGATGTTCAGATTTTCATCCGTTCTTCTTTTCTAAGAATTTAAGGGTATAAATTTCGCTATAAATATTGTTTTAGCTGCAACAATACATCAAGGTTTGATATTTGGCATTTTAATATTTTAATATTGTTACTTAATACAACTATGATCTGAAAATAAACTCTACAGTTTCAAACCTTTGAAACTTGTTAAGAAGTTCTAATGGCTAGGCACATGATGTTTTTTCTAAATGTGAAAAAATGTATATTCTTTAGTTGGTAGGTAAAGTGTTCTGCATATTAAATTAGATCTACTTTATTAAATGTGGTGTTTGAATCTTCTATACGTTTATCAACCTTTTTACTACATGTTATATTAATTACTGAGACACAATAAAATCCCAACTATGACCAAAGATTTATATATTTCTCCTTTTTAGTGCTATTAGTTATTTACTTTTTAGTATTTTGAGACCATACTATTTGTATGAGTACATATAGCTATATATGCTTCTTTTTGTTAGTGTTTGCTTTTCTTTAACATACTTTAATCTTAATATGGGTTTATATTAATATTTAGATTGTACTTCACATAGTTAGCTTATAGTTTTCTTGTTTTAATAATCCAGTCTGATAATCTTTGTTTTTAAATTGAAGTAGTTAGCCCTCTCACAGTAATGTAATCGCTCTTATATTTGTGTTCCAATAACCATCTTAATATGTTCTTTATTTGTTTCACAGTTCTTTGTTCCTTAATTCTTTTTGTCATCAATTAATTATCTTTTTTTATTATTCCATTTCCCCATCTGTCAGCTGAGTAGTTACACATTCTTTAAGTGGTGACCCTAGAAACTAAAATTTGATCTCTTGACTTATTAGAATCTACCACAATTGATACTTTTAACCTCTCTGGATAAAGATTTGACATCATTTTAACTTTATTTACCCCACTCTCACTTTATATGTTATTGTTTGTTGCCTTTTATTATAATTCCACATATATTTTATTTTTAAAGCTTCTTTTATGGAGAATTCCCAACATATACAAAAACAAAATGCTCTAATGAATCCATATCCCTCATCCCACTTTAACGATTAGATCATGGCCAATCTTGTTCCGTCTCTAACCCCATCCATTTTTCCTTTAACCATATTATTTTAAAACAAATCTCAAACATCATTTTTATTGCAACTATTTCAGTATGTGTCTCCAAAAGATGAGTATGTTTTTTTTTATATAACATAGAACTATAGTATCATTATCAAACACATAAAGATAATAATGCCAGAAAACCATCAAATACTCTGTAAATGCTCAAATTTCCAAATGTCTCAAATATCTTAACTATTTTTTGCAGGTACTTTAAAATCAAGATTCAAATAAGTTCTGCACATTGCCATGGGTTGATGTGTCTTTTAAGGTTCGTTATTTTTTCTCCTTGCTCTTTTTTTTTTTTTTCTATTCTGTTTATTCATTGAAGAAAGTGCTTATTGGAACTGAAGTTTCCACTATGTGATTTTTGTTTCATGGTATTATATTTTAAAAAGATGCTCCCTTGATGTAATTTCTGTTTGTTAGTAGTTAGAGCTAATGGCTTGATCAGATTCAGGTTCCTCTGTTTGTTTTATTTTCGTTAAAACTATCTCATGGTTGGTGTTGTGTATTCCTTCTTTAGGAGGCATGCCATGTCTCATTGTGTTTTTGTAGTATTCATGGCCATCTATGTTCAATGCCCACATTCATTAATTCATTAGGATTAAAAAACAAGATTATAATTTTTTATTTGTTAGCTGGGATACAATTATTAAGAGAAAATTCCCCTATCTATGTTTACTTAGTCATATAAAAGATGTGGGATAAATGCTTGATTTTTTTATATTAATATACCATTTTTCAAAATAATAAATTGATTCACTAACATTCTCCTTAGTAACCAATTGGTTATTATTATTAACATTATGAACTAATGGATTTAAAATATTCGATATATTTCAATCTACTGCAGTTACTATCCTAACAAAATGGTTACATTGTTCCACCTTTGATTACATGGACTTAAATTCCACTAGATATTATTTTGATTATTTTAAACAATCTATATCCATTTACATTTACTTATATATTTATCCTTTATGGGGTTTTTCATGCCTTCCTGCATTTCTACGATTCTATCTGGGACCATTTCCCTCTGGCTGAAGAGCTCCTTTTATTAGCTTCAATGTACATATGCTGACAATTAATTCTCTTAGTTTTAATTTTTCTAAAAATATCTTTTTTAACAAGTATGTTCACTGGGTCTAAAATTCTAAATTGACATTTTCTTTTGGCACTTTAAATATGTCACTCCACTGTTTTCTAGCTTCTATTGTTTAAAAACTTAGCTGTAAGTCTAATTGATATGCCTTTGAAAATGTGTCCTTTTTTTTTCCTTTGAATGCTTTAAAGATTCTTTTATTTGTCTTCAGTTCTTAAGCAGTTTTACTATAATATGCCTCCATATTTTATTTGATTCTCTTTGCATATACAGTTTCTTGAATCTGAGCCTTGTCATCATTCATAAGTTTGGGAAAATTCTTTACCACTATTCTACAAATATTGCTTCTGCCCATTTTCTCTCTAATCTCATTTGAAGCCTCTAATTAACTGGCCGAGACCTTTGAAGTATCCCATATGTCTTTTATGAATTTTTCCGTACTTTTACATTCCTTTTTCTGCTCTGTACTTTAATCTGGGTATTTTCTAAGGACCTATCTTTTGGGTCACTAACCCTCTCTTCTGATGTGTCAAATCTGTTGTTAAACCCATCTCTACTGAGTTCTTCATTTCAGTTACTGTAATTTTAAGTTTCAAGTTGTACATGTGATTCCTTTTATAGATTCTAGATCTCTGGTGAAATTCTCTGTCTCTCCTTGAACATATTAATCAGTTATTCGAAAGTCTGTCTTTTATAACTCCAATACCTCGATCACTTTTGAATCTACTACTGTTGACTATTTTACTCTCCTGATTTTTTTGTCATTTGTTCCTAGTTCCTGGCATGCCTACTATTTTTTAGTGAATGACAGATACATTGTTTATGGAAATTGTACAGGTTTTGAATTATGTTATCTTCCTCCCAAGATGATGTTATTTTCTGGAAGGCAGGGAGAGCACAGGAAGGTCATCTTGATCCAACTGAGGCTGGTCTATTTCCCGTTTGTCCTTATCCTAGGGTGCGGTTCTTCAGGGCCCTCAGTTAAAAACCTTGAGTGTTTACCAGGCTCCTATCTTCTTGAAGGTCCTAGACTCGGAGAGACCCTACAAGGCTGCCAAAACCTCTGCTTTGTCATTTATTCTCCTAGCAAGTGTTTTCAGCTTTATATTTTGTTTTCTCTCCCTGGAAGTGTACAACAAGCCCCCAAGGGACAATTAATTCCAGGCAGCATGTTGAACTCACTTCTCTTGGGGCTCCTTTCCACGGGGATCTTGATTCTTCCAGTCCTGGCTCTCTGGCTTGCCCTGAACCCCACTGGCCAGGAAAAAGAAAATAAGCTATTTCCATTTTAGAAAATAAAATGTTCAGTTATGTTCCTTGTTTGTTGATGCATTCATGCTTTATTTTCCCTAATCTTTAATATTTCCCTAATTTTTAATATTTTTAAAGTCCTATTCTCATCATTTCAGTATAATCACAAAGAAAAACAGAGTAAGGGAGAGGAAAAAAGTATTGACCTTCATGAGGCAATCAACCCTCAGATAATGTCAGGCAAAATGGAGCTTTCTCAAGTAGGAATATGGAAGAGAAGAGAAGAGTAGGGAGATGTGTTATTTATAACAGACAATACTCAGCAAAATTTTATTGCTCCTTGGGGAATCCAAAGCTTTTAAAGATGCTATTATTATTTGGAAGCCCTCCAGAGAGCACTAAGTATTAAAAATAGCACCTGTGCTCTGCTAAGTCAAATCACCTGTTTATTACCCAGGGTGATGAAAATCATTTAATAAAATATTACAGACACTTGTTCAAAATCGTGTACACAATTCATATGCTCAGAGAAGTAAAAGGGGACGTCTACGCCTAGCTCAACACATTTGTTAAATGGCTAACTCAGATGGGGAGACAGACATAATGTCACTGTTTTTTTTTTTATTATTAAATGAATGACATCCAAGTTTTTTAAATAGTCAAAATAAAACCTCTGTAGTAGCATCTTCTGTTTCTGCTCGCCCAGAATCCACATAAAACCTTAGCTTTGTATTATAACAGCCATTGATTTTCTCCTTTGGAGAACCTTCTCCTCCTCCTACCTTTGGAATACAAATACAGGAATGTAACTCAGGCCTGGCCAATCTCTGTTCCATCCCATTGGCCAGAGTCTATTGGTTCAGCAATGAGCGTGAGCTCTAACTTATTCCCATGAGACTCAGTACTTGGATTTTATGAAAACTACTGGAAAGGGAAAAAACTCGGCAGGGTTGGTTAAACCAAGCAGAATGAAAGGTTCACTAGGGTGATTACCACCATCAAAAGGCCTAAGAGTAAAGCCACTACTACCTAAAACGTTTCAGTTACATGGATCAAGAAATGTTCTTTTTTTCTAAAGAAGACAGAAGAATGGCCAACAAACATATGAAAAAATGCTCAACATCTCTAATCATCAGGGAAATGCAAATCAAAACCACAATGAGATATCACTTATCTCCAGTGAGAATGGCCTTTATCAAAAAGTCCCAAACAATAGATGCTGGCGTGGATGCGGAGAGAGAGGAACACTCCTACACTGCTGGTGGGACTGCAAACTGGTTCAACCTCTGTGGAAAGCAATATGGAGATACCTTAAAGCGATACAAGTGGATCTACCATTGGATCCAGCAATCCCACTACTGGGCATCTACCCAAAAGATCCAATGACACTCTACAAAAAAGACACCTGCACTTGAATGTTTATAGCAGCACAATTCATAATTGCAAGGCGGTGGAAACAGCCCAAGTGCCCATCAATCCAAGAGTGGATTAATAAAATGTGGTATATGTATACCATGGAGTACTACTCAGCTCTAAGAAACAATGGTGATCTAGCACCTCTTGTATTTTCCTGGTTAGAGCTGGAACCCATTCTACTAAGTGAAGTTTCCCAAGAATGGAAAAACCAGCACCACATGTACTCATCAGCAAACTGGTATTAACTGAGCAGCACTTAAGTGGACACATAGGAACTACAGTAATAGGGTATTGGACAGGTGGGAGGGGGGAGGAGGGGGCAGGTGTATACAAACATAATGAGTGAGATGTGCACCATCTGGGGGACGGTCACGCTGGAAATTCAGACTTGTGGGAGGAGGGGGGGAAAGGGCATTTTTTGAAACCTTAAAATTTGTACCCCCATAATATGCCGAAATTTTAAAAAATGTTCTTTACTAATATAGCTGTATAGGAAAAGTGTGTAGCAGCAAACAAATGCGTCGACAAGAGCGATTAGCCCTCAGTTTCCAGAACAAAACTCTTCATTGAAATTAGGCAGGAACATTAGGAATACTTTTTATATATATGATAAAATTTATTCCAGGCCACTGGAATAAATTTTTATTTATTTTCATTTTAATTTTAATGTTTTAACTTCCCACCTTTGTTTTTCATTCTTCCCACCTCATGTTTTAGTTTCCCACTTTTATATACATGATGCCCAAGACATGAGATCTGAAATGTATCAATAATATAATGTCAAATGACATCGCTCCATTCTCGAAGTTCCAAAGTTAGATTATTATTGACATCTTCACGTGTTCCTCAAAGAGATTAGCTGTTTGAAGACGGAGCAAGTTACAAAAGGTTTCCAAGACAGAAGGAAATCTCTACGTGTTGTGTGTTTTTGAAATTCTGTCTTTAGCTTCGGTTTAACACTATGGCTACTGATGGTAGCTGCAAATAAGATTCCTAGGAGAAAAGCTGCAAATTAAATGAGAATTCTTCAGCATCTTCATTGTCCTTCAAGTGGAGAGAGATTCAAGTACGTGCGCATACTGAGGATTATAGTTGCTACTCATGGCATTTAATTACGAGTAAAGTGAAATGTGCAGGGCCAGAATTTTAAATATTAGTTTAATAACCTTTATGCACCTAATTTCTGAATGATTTTCTTCCTCTCTGGAGAGGCATCTCATGTCAAACAGTGGTATTAAGGTGAAATTAAGGTGAGTCATGGTGACTGAAAAGCCATAAGGTGGGCACATTCAGAATTACTAATTTTTAGAAACATGTGAAAAGACTCCCTTGCCTAAAAATGAGCCCTGCCAATGTATGTCGAACTTTGAAGCGTGGCTTGATTTCCCTCCTTCATAACTAATCACTGTCTCCAGGAGGAACAGATTGGAGAGAGAAAGATTTCAAGAAAAGTATAGCCATTTCAAAACCCCGAAATAAATGAGAAGTCAAAAGAAAAATGACAAGTTTGTTGGCTATTTAAAGTAAAATTTTCAGTGTGCCAATCATGGCTGATGCCACGGTTTGCCCGTGCCAGAATTCATCAAAGCAGTGGTTTTCCAACTTTTTTGAAAATATGATTCAGAGTGAAAAGTGTCTATCAATCTGTCTGTAATATAGTCATGCATATCACACACACATGAAATACAAACCCTTATCATAGCAAACGAACTCTGATATTTTCTCTTTCATTTCACTAAAACCAAATACTGATCACAAATCACTTAATTGTTTACAGGCTTGAGAGAATTACACATATTCAAATAATTACCAACGCTAATTTCAGACGGACACGTTTATGAAATCAAATCAACTCTATCTACACAGTGGAAATTCTGAGACCATTCATCAACTGCACCAAATATCTCCATAGAGCGTTTGAAATGAGATGCTTCATTCAGAATGACATCTCTCCCATCGTATTTTGGAACAACCCAATGTCGGCTCACCACTGCAAATCCGGATCCAAATATGGCATTTTTTTTTTGACACTGGATGTCTCCATAGAAGATGGTGAAACACAATGAATGCCATGGGTTGACATTCTAATAGAACAAAGAGGTTACTCACAGTATCTGCTCTGTTTTACCTTGTGGTAGCAACTGTCGTTTCCTTACTCTTTCTATGAAGAAAATGTTTTCTTAATGAGCCCTAGAGGAGCAAGACACTGATTTGATCGATGAAAAATGTGACGCGTACAACAAAATACCCCTCATTCCACGCCTGAGCTTTGTCATAGCCACCGTGTCTATAATGTCACTTGGCTCCCTGGGGCTTCTTAAAGCTCAGACCTCATTTCTCCTCTCTCCAGTATTTTCTCTTGCCCCAACACAGAGGGGCTGCAAAGGGGCATTCCTGGCCAAGCGCACTATTAACTGAAAACTCCAGTGCTCTGAATGCCTCTTCTCCTCCATTTTTGAAAAGTGGCCTGGATTTCTATAAAAGGGATCTCCTTTATTAACTCCCGCCTGCGAATCTACACGTTGGCGTGTTTGAAAGCAAGCCCTGCAGGGAAGAAGCCGGACACGGTGCTCATCGTCAACGCTGACAGTCTGAGGACGGCTGTGTGGGTTTCCTGTTGACTCCCACGTTGCATTTACTAAATTGCTGTGGAGACCACAGGGTAGCCCAGCTTATGAATTTTTTTTGTCTTCTTTCTGCCTCACAGATCATTCATAATCACAACGGGAGGGAAAAAATGAGAAAATCATGTAAGCTCATTTCTTTCTTTTTTTTTTTATTTCAGCATATTATGGAGGTACAAATATTAAGGTTATGTATATTGCCCATGCCCCCTCCCCCCTCGAGTCAGAGCTTCAAGCGTGTCCATCCCCTAATGTTGCACATCTCACTCGTTGTGTTAGATGATACACCCATCCCCTCCTCCCCCCTCCCACCCACCCGACACCCGATAAATGTTACTTCTATGTGTCCACTTAGGTGTTGATCCGTTGATATCAGTTTGCTGGTGAGTCCATGTGGTGCTTGTTTTTCCATTCTTGGGATACTTCACTTAGTAGAATGGGTTCCAGCTCTATCCAGGAAAACACAAGAGGTGCTAGATCACCGTTGTTTCTTAGAGCTGAGTAGTACTCCATGGTATACATGTACCACATTTTATTAATCCACTCTTGGATTGATGGGCACTTGGGTTGTTTCCACAGCTTTTCAATTGTGAGTTGTGCTGCTATAAACATTCGAGTGCAGGTGTCTTTTTTGTAGAGTGTCATTGGATCTTTTGGGTAGATGCCCAGTAGTGGGATTGCTGGATCAGATGGTAGATCCACTTATATCACTTTAAGGTATCTCCATGTAGCTTTCCACAGAGGTTGAACTAGTTTGCAGTCCCAGCAGCAGTGCAGGAGTGTTCCTCTCTCTCCGCATCCACACCAGCATTTATTGTTGGGGGACTTTTTGATAAAGGCCATTCTCACTAGAGTTAAGTGATATCTCACTGCAGTTTTGATTTGCATTGCCCTGATGAAAGCTCATTTCTTTCCACCATTGCTGAAAGCAAGAAGCGCATGGCGTGATGGTGAGAGGTGAGAGCCCACCCGGGTGGTGAAAAGCAGCCAATGCCACAGGGTGGCTGGCTCAGCGTTCTGACCCAAAGGGGCCACTCTGGACCCTGGGGTTCAGACCATGTGGTTTTCTCACATTTGTCCTTAAAGGTTGAAATGCATCGTACGTATGCTCCGCCACCCTGAAGATGCCTGAGTGCATGGGTGTGTGTGAAATGGAAATAAAATCTAGAGAGCTGTTCTCTGGATTGAATGAACAAGCAAATGTGCTCAGCTTCCAAAATAATCGTAGGTGCTAGAATCATCCCAGAGGTACGCAGGCCAGGACGCTGGCTTCCTCCAGGAAGGGAGTCATCACTAGCCATGCTTCTTAGCACAACTTTGGAAGGAGGCATGAAGTTGGCACAGAAAATCCTTGCCAAGGCCGGGCGCGGTGGCTCATGCCTGTAATCCTAGCACTCTGGGAGGCTGAGGCAGGTGGATCGCTAGAGGTCAGGAGTTGGAAACCAGCCTGAGCAAGAGTGAGACCCCCATCTCTACTAAAAATAGAAAGAAATTAATTGGCCAACTAAAAATATATAGAAAAAATTAGCCGGGCATGGTGGCGCATGCCTGTAGTCCCAGCTACTCGGGAGGCTGAGGCAGGAGGATCACTTGAGCCCAGGAGTTGGAGGTTGCTGTGAGCTAGGCAGACGCCACAGCACTCTAGTCTGGGTAACAACGTGAGACTCTGTTTCATAAAAAAAAAAAAAAAAAAAATGTTTAAAAAAAATAAAAAGAAAAACCTTGCCAGAAATCCTCATTCCTTAATTCTATGCTCTTTCATTACTTTATTGCCATATAGGCAAGTGAGAAAACTGGAAAGAGAAGAAGGGTTAAAGGAAGAGGGAGAAAAAAAGTATGACTCCTGTTGTTTATAGATGTCCTGTCAGTTCATACCTTGTTTCCCCGAAAATAAGACAGGGTCTTATATTTATTTTTCCTCAAGAAGACACCCTAGGGCTTATATTCAGGGGATGTGTTATTTTTTTAAGTACTACAACAATCTACATTTATTCATATAGAGTGAAGTCGTCTTCTTCTGGAACATCATCCTCACTTTCCAAACCCCGAATTCCATCCTGAATTTCTAGCGACTCTATTTCCTTTAGAACCATTGGCCCCGATCTCTCCTGTTGAGCACTAGAGCTCTCACGAGGCAGATGAGAAGGGCTGCTCGTGTTCTTTCCGGCTCCGCGACGACATGCATGGGTTGTGCAGATACGCTGCGCAGCCACGCCCAGCACTAGGGCTTATTTTCATAGCCACGCCCACCACTAGGGCTTATTTTCATAGCCACGCCCACCACCAGGGCTTATTTTCATAGCCACGCCCATCACTGGGGCTTATTCTCATAGCCACGCCCAGCACTAGGGTTTATTTTCATAGCCACGCCCACCACTAGGGCTTATTTTCATAGCCACGCCCATCACTAGGGCTTATTTTCATGGCCACGCCCACCACTAGGGCTGATTTTCATAGCCACGCCCAGCACTAGGGCTTATTTTCGGGGTAGGGCTTCTACTGTGCAAATGCTTAGACATCCTGCTGGTGCTTATTTTATGGGTAGGTCTTATTTTCAGGGAAACACTGTATCAGTCAGCATGGAATCGCTGTGCAGTTGCTCTGTATGAGGCATAATAAGAAGGATATAAAAATAAACAAAACATCATTTCTGCCCCTAAGGGGTAACTAAGAAGAGAGAAAAATGCAAAAAAAAAAAAAAGGCAAAGAATGAAGCAACCATATGAGAAATGTCACAAGACAGACCGCGATCATTTGCTAAATGAGTGGAATAGAAAATAAGTGCAGTGAGTCGAGAGGCAGGATCTGATTTGAGCCACTTTCCATCTAATTTAGATCATCCATCACCTCTCCGTCCCACCTACATTCTGTAGGAAGTTAGCACAGAAAATGAAAATCCCCTCTCTGCCTACTCGTGACTCCCAGACGACGGTCTCAGAGACGCATGCCCGGTAGATCGCAGAGTCCTTCCCGTCATTTACTGGAAGAGATAGGAGAATGGGGACATTTAAGCTGCACACTTTCCTCCAGATGAAGTCAGGACGACACAGGAGAGGCGGAACAATCTATAGGTATATGCCTCAGTTGGCCAGGCGTGGTGGCTCGAGCCTCTAATCCTAGCACTCCGGGAGGCCGAGGCGAGAAGATCGCTCGAGGTCAGGAATTCGAGACCAGCCTGAGCAAGAGCGAGACCCCGTCTCTACTAAAAATAGAAAGAAATTAATTGACCAACTAAAAATATATAGAGTGCAGGTAGGTGGCGTCTTTTTCGTAGAAAGACTTTTTTCCTTTGGGTAGATATTCGGTGGCGGGACCCAAGAAATTTTAATCTTTATAAGGACTTGGCCCACCATTGAATTCCCAGCACCAAGAACATCAGCTTGACTCAGGGATCCAACATTAACTTCCATTACTATTTAACTCATGAAAAGCAAGAAAATAAATGAGTCTCACTGAGCCCCCCCATCTGATGGTCCATTTGGGTTTTACTTTTTAACCCTTTGCACTCGCTTGCTTTTTTCTCGATTCCTTTATTCTACTTGGGATTTAATTTTTTTTAATACCCCAGAATAATAAATACTGGAGTTTCTTTTCATACAAACTTATTTATTTGGATTTTTTTTATATTTCAAATTATCGATACATTCAAAGAGTAATTTTAATCTCTATCATTTTTCACGGTGTGAGCGGGTACCGATGCTAACCGTGTCAAGTCACACTCGACACCCGAGTGCAAAGGGTTAATATAATTTTCTCTTTCCCTGGAGCTCAGACCAACTGCCCAGGCCTGGGCTGGACAACAACACCCCAGGGCTGGCCTGCTCGTGGCTTGGTCTCCCTTGTCCCCCTGAAAGCACATACAGGCATCCCTTCTAGGGCTCTTGTCCTCTCGGGCAGACATTTAGCAAAGCAGACTCTGGATGCTCCTTTTGGCTCAATCCAACTTACCTTCTCCCTGTGCACGTGTGTGTATGTGTGTGTTAGCAGTATACACATCTACTTGTATGTTTAGGTGTTGGCTTAGCCCAGACTGCAGAGAAAGCACAGCCTAAGACAAAATCGTACATGCCCCTACTTTATTAGAATGTGCCATCCAGGGAAGTAAGAGGGAGAGAAGAAAATGAGGCAAGGACAGAGGACAAGCAGATACGAGGGTACCTTTCTCACCTGGCCGTCCCTGTTAGTAAGCACGACTGATGGTCAGGATAGCTCCCTGAGCCATCTTCAGAGAAAAGCTCCGCGAGTGACAGCTCCTTTGGACAGTTGGTCAGGGAAAGACGGGAGCTGAATGTTATCCACTCAATGGTCGTTCATACTCGCAGGTTGCATATACATAAGGCTGAGACATCTAGTCATCTAGACATTGCAGGCCTCGGTGGCAATAGAGTTTTACCTGGGGGCAGGTGAGAGGCCGGTTTGAGAGACCGGGGGCAGTCACTGTGACAGCCTTCGACCATTAGTGACCTGGCTGTGTAGCCATGAGAGCACAGCACAGACTGGACAAGCAGGCAGATCAGGAGCGGGGCCCAACCTTGAGTCTAGTACAATGAGTAAGGAGGTGGTGACTGTCTGCATGTGTTGGTCAAGAACGGTCAGCTCAGGCATATAAGCTCACCATTCTGGAAGCTAACCCTCACGGCATACGCATCAAAATTGTTAACAGCACTTTTTCAGGCTGAGCCCAGGTATAGCCTCTAAGTCGGGGGTCCTCAAACTTTGTAAACAGGGGGCCAGTCCACTGTCCCTCAGACCGTTGGAGAGTGCGCACTGTGGGCCTGGGACGAGTCGGCTGCTAAGCAGGACAGGCAGCGGAGGCAAAGACACCCAGTGGCAGGCTGGATAAATGTCCTCGGTGGGCTGCATGTGGCCCGCAGGCCGTAGTTTGAGGACACCTGCCTAAGTCCTTCCCTATGCAGAGCTATAAACAGGCACTACATTCAATGAGACTTGGTAGGTCTCCAGGAGAGAAGTTTTCAATAAAACAGTTCCTTCCTGTATATTAACTCATTTGATCTCTGCAAATTTGCAAGATTCAGTGGGGAAAGGGTAAGTAACCTCTGCTCTGCGTAGGGGCGGCTGAGACTTGGAGAGAGTGGGTGGTAGGAAGACAGTCACACACTTCAGAGCATAGATGAAGACCCAAACTTTCTGCTATCTGGCTAAATGGAACACCTAATAAAGCACAAGACCATAAACACACACTGCAACCAAAATCACCGAGAATCACACAATAATTTTGTTGATTTAACAGGAGGATAAACGATGTGTTTCTTAAGTCTTGTTCTCATTTGTTTTCTTTTTTAAACATACATTGGAAGACAGAAGTGAGACTCTAGAAAAGAGAGTCATAACAAGAATGCAAATGAGGATAACCTAAGACAGAATTAAAAAAAAAATTATTCCTGGAATGATAAGGACAAAAACATAGTATCAAGTTAATGAAAATGATCAATTTCAGAAAATGGAAAATCCACAGAAGGGAAGTCCTTCAACAGCGTCTTCCATCCAACCCAGCTCCATAGCTTGGAAAGCCAGGGTCTGTGGATCTCCTCGAAATTTCGGGGAAAGAGAATGCCAGTCAAAGGTCAGCTCCTCCAGAAATCAAATAATGTGTACATCTTAGCATGACAGCTCTCAGCATTCTGCATGTGGTGCCAGTTTTGCAGGCTTAACACCACAAAATGATGCATGCCCAACTCACAGAGCAAAGCTTATTTCGTGTAAAGCAGTTCTGATCTGGGAGAAAAGAAATGTTCATTGTGGTGTTATTAGGAGTCAGTCCACCAATGTTCTTCTCATCTTAAGCTTTGACACTAATTACAGGGAAAAATGCATCATTATTTCTACTGACCCTCCGATTCACCCCCACCCATGAAATATACCCACTCAAATGTTCGGAGCTTTGCGTAGGAATCTTAATAATTTGTCATCCAAGACTTGGCAAGTAAAATGTGCTATCATATGGCATCGAGAATGTTTGCAACTCTGCCTTAAACTTCATGGATCTGATATTTAAGCCTTAATGAGGATCTTTTGTAGGCAGAGAACTGTGCTAAGAGCTCATATTAAATAGAAGCCGAAATGAACAAAATACTGCCCCTTCCCTTTACAGTATCAAGTTCCAAACTAAAGGATATCACCCAAAAGCAGGTTATAAAATCGAATTAGGAAACTTGATTTTATAACCAGAATATTTTAAAATAACTAAAATAGAATTGAATAGAAAATAGTAGCAAATATCTCAAATGGTAAGAATGGGTATAGTTTCATGAAAGGATGTGTGTGTGTGTAAATGTGTTTCTTACTGTGGATGATCTAATAGTTGGAAAGTCAAAGTTTTCCGCAGGGGGAAAATCATCATTCAAACACATAATGATAAAAATTTATGCATGGAGAATCCCTGGAGTGATGTATAATCAGCATCCAATGTGCATATGTGATGGCAGAGATTAGTACTAATGAGGCTTGATTTTGAGGCAGCAGTGAGAACCCACATTCATCATTCCACCCACTGCTCAAAAACCACCGTAGGGGCGCCATGACTGCAAAGCATGATCCGAGTCCGTGAGCATGGCCTTCCCGACCTGCAAGCTTGTGTCCCACTGCTTACCCCTCCCTCTCTGCCCTCTCCATACCATAACTGCTGCTATCATCCTTTTTGCCATTTCCTAAGTAGCTTCTGGGTTTTTTCTACTTGTGGAGCCTTTCACAAATTCTCCCCTTATACTAGAATATCTTTCCTTCCATAAACTCACCCCTCAAGTTACATGCTCGCAGCGGACAGATTTTGTTTTGTCTCTTGAGCGAACTACCCCATCCACCTTTCGGCGACCTTCTGTTCCCTTTGAGGAACGCCCTGAAATTTCACATGTTCCTGGTGATGGTGTCAATCAGAATGTCACCTTGTCTGTGGCCACAGGAGAAGTCATCTAACAAACACATAGCGCGTGTCCTAGGGCAGACACTTGCAGTCTGTCTCTGGTATACAGACGGTTGCAATTCCTGCTCTGTATTAGAACAATCGCCTTCAAAGTTTAATGAGCATAATAGTCACCTGGAATGCCCCTTAAACCATAGATCAGGGGTCCTCCAACTGTGGTCCATGGGCCACATGCAGCCCGCCAAGGACATTTATCCGGCCCGCCACCAGGTGTCTTTGCCGCCGCTGCCTGTCCTGCTTAGCAGCCGACTCGTCCCGGGCCCGCAGTGCGCACTCTCCAACGGTCTGAGGGACAGTGACCTGGCCCCCTGCTTACAAAGTTTGAGGACCCCTCCATAGATTGTTTGGTTCTATCCCCAGAGCTTCTGATTGGATAAAACCTGAAGTGTGGCCCAAGATTTCTGCATCTCAAATAAATTCCCAGGCTTATTAGTTTCCTACCATTGCTATAACAAATGACCACAAGCTTAGAGGCTTAAAACAACACAAATCTGTCCTCTTACAGCTCTGGAGGTCAGAAGTCCAAAGTAAGTCTTAAGGGGCTACTACCAAGGTGTTGGCAGGGCTGGTTCCTTCTGGAAGCTCCAGGGTAGAATCCGCTTTCAGCCTCTGGAGGTCACCTGGACCTCTCAGCTCATGGCCCTTTCACACTCCAACCGCCTGCTGCTTTCATCGTAGGTCCTACTACCAGCTCTGATGTCCTGTCTCCTCCTACAGGGACACTTGCGGTCGTACTGGGCCTACGAGGATAATCTAGCATAATCTCTCCACCTCAACATCTTTGACTTGATCACATCTGCAAAGTAACCTTGGCCATAAGAGGCAACATTCCGAGGATTAGGATGTGGACAA
This sequence comes from Microcebus murinus, assembly GCF_040939455.1. Classification (NCBI taxonomy): domain Eukaryota; kingdom Metazoa; phylum Chordata; class Mammalia; order Primates; family Cheirogaleidae; genus Microcebus; species Microcebus murinus. Next base: position 7,327,306 of record NC_134133.1, on the reverse strand, counting down.
CTTTGAGGGATTCAGTCTACCACGCCAGGTCATGCCGATTCTGATAGTCTGGGGCCCACACTTTGAAAACCACTGACTTACCGTCCCTGTCGAAGCCAGCCTTGTATTTTAATTACGCTGGAGTGTGTCTGCCTCCCACTAGATTCAGAATGTGCTGAGAGCTGGATTAGATCTTGGCCTTTTTAAAATATATATATATATATATGCTTTAATTCTATTTATATCCTCCTTTCTGAATACTGGTAAATATATCTTTCAGTTAAATTTGGGGGCTAGGCTGGGCGCGGTGGCTCACGCCTGTCATCCTAGCACTCTGGGACGCCAAGGTGGGCAGATCGCTCAAGGTTAGGAGTTCGAAACCAGCCTGAGCAAGAGCGAGACCCCATCTCTACTAAACATAGAAAGAAATTAATTGGCCAACTAATATATATAGAAAAACTTAGCCAGGCATGGTGGTGCATGCCTGTAGTCCCAGCTACTCGGGAGGCTGAGGCAGGAGGATCACTTGAGCCCAGGAGTTTGAGGTTGCTATGAGCGAGGCTGACGCCACGGCACTCACTCTAGCCTGGGCAAGAGAGTGAGACTCTGTCTCAAAAAATAAAAATAAAAATAAATAAATTTGGGGGCTAGGGGAAGAAACTGAAATTCAAATAGAAAATTGTGAAGCTAGTGCTTTGAGGAGGAAGGATATTGGTTAATAGAAATCATCGGATTCCTAACTGCTCAACAATAAATCTTCCTTTTTCATCACGCTCCCAGGTTTCAAATTTCTCTACTGCTGACTGCTAGGTGGCTGCCATTGTGATGCCTTCCCCCAGATGGTTCTACTGTTTCTCAAACCAAATCTGTGTGCCGGCTCAGGTCCACCTAGAGCTCCGTCTCCCGGGCTCCAGATCTCAGAGCTGGCTTTGCTGCACACTCAAGCTCTCTAGCCAGACATCTCAATCGTCAGAGGACTCAGCTGAGATTGATTATACTCCACAGGCACGCAACCTAGCAACGTTCTGCATTCTCATTAACTCTTGTTCCTTCTTGTTTTGCTCATTTCTTTAGGTCTCCCATAGTGCCTTGCATGTAGCATACACTCCGTAAGTCCACGTTGCCTGGTTCATTCAGTAGACCATAAGCTGCTGAGGTCAGGGGCTGGGTCTTATTTGTCTTTTTTTTTTTTTTTTTTTTTGCCAGCATGAAATTAAGTGACTGGTACCTCCTCACATGACACTTGCAGGAAAATGTTAGACAGACCAGACCATACATGAACAGTAGGAAACATGTTAGTCAAGTGGAGGTGGGGGAGGGTGCATCTGATGTGAAACTGGCTTGAAAAGCAGACAGAGCTTGAACATGCTATTAGAAGGCAGCCCGGCGCTATTACAAAATCCTGAACAAGAGCATAAAGCTAAAATCATTCTACAGAACCATATCAGTAAGTCCGCAGTTTAGCTTAGAAGCAACAAGGACCAGAGGCTCTCCGGGAGGTAGGATTCTTCAAAGGGACTGAAATTGGGTCTATCAAGTTCTCTTCCGGCCTCCCGACTCTAGGTAGTGAGGTGTTTGTCCTTTGTTCTTGGTGATTTGCTATATCTGATTATGACTCTTAGAATTCAAACATTAGACTCTGCCTTCTTTCCCATCAGGATTCTAAAATCAATATCCTTACTACCACACTTATTCCCAGGATTAATTTATGAAATTGTGTGATGTGCTTTGAAGACTGAAGGCTTCTGTAGAGAGAGGGGAAATGTCACCTTGTACTAGTACCCATGTATTTAACAGTGACTTCTTTAAAACCCAAAAGTTTGTTGGCTGAGATGCTATTAAACCTTAACCTATATAAGCAACACGAGATCATTCCGATGGTACAGGAGGTAAACTTCAAATACAGTGGACGAGACTTGTTACAAATAAGAGAAAAAAAAGTGCAATCTAATATTTTAACCACTTAGTTACATGCAACATGAAAATAAATCCTTACAAAGAATAAGTTTTAGCACTTGCCCTGATTGTACGATAGAGCACCTAACACAGGTGTCCTCAAACTATGGCACATGCCACCCGCCCAGGACATTTATCCAGCCTGCCGGGTGTCTTTGCCACCGCTGCCTGTCCTGCTTAGCAGCCGGCTCGTCCCGGGCCCACAGTGCGCACTCTCCAACGGTCTGAGGGACAGTGACCTGGCCCCCTGTTTACAAAGTTTGAGGACCCCTGGCCTATAACATATCCCAAGGATTGTGCAATACAGTGGAAAACAAAAAAAATCCTTACCCTGATGGGGCCAACAATGTTGTGGGGAGAACAGACATTAAACAAATAAGTACAAATAATTAGTAAATAATTACAGGAGGACAAAATAAAATGAAGCCTTTCCGGGAGCAATGGGAGTACAGGACCAAGCATGGAGCGTATCTGGGGAACCAAGACGCTCTGCAGAGGAGAAGATATTCCAGCTGGGATCTTAAGGGAGAGCGAGAGCTGACCAGCAGCACAGAAGCGGAAAGAATCTTCCAGCAAGCGATCGACATGATACATGGAGGGAGTGTAGCAGAGGATGAACTTGAGACACAGAGTCCTGTTCGAGAATGTTCAGCCTGGACAAGGTCACTGGGGAAGAGCAGACATGTTTCTTTGAGCTCAATGTCTTGGCGTTTTGCATGTGAAATCTCCTAGTTCTAGGCCAGGGGTCCTCAAGCTTTTTAAACAGGGGGCCAAGTTCACTGTCCCTCAGACCATTGGAGAGCCAGACTATATTTAAAAAAAAAAAAAAACTATGAACAAATGCCTATGTACACTGCACACATCTTAAACAAACGGGCAAAAACATTCACATGTGGCCCGTGGGCCGTAGTTTGAGGACGCCTGTAATATCTAGACGATTCTTTAGAGAGGAGGCTGCTCTTTATGAAACTGAGTATTACTGAAGACAGCCTACGGCATCTTCAGTTCAGTACTTGGTTTAGAAGGTAACCGTGAGTGTAAATGATACTTGCAAAAGTCTTTTGCAAATGGGCATGACTTTCTTAAAGGAATGTAAGATAATTTGGTCCCTGGGTAGAGACATGACATGTGTTTTCCCACTGAAGTAAGTCTTTGGTTTACAGATCCACCAGCAGTGTTGGAAAGAAGCATTTGTATTTTAAGGTGTTTTTGTCCTGAGTTTGTTGCCAAGTGCTTGGCCACCATGCCCCATGCAGATGCCAACACAGTTCTAAGAGATCTGATTACAGAGGCGTTAATGAAACTCTCACTCCGTATGAGACGTTCTGCTGAGAGTTCTACATCAATCTCTCATTTAACCTTCAAAGCAACTATAAGACGTAGGTACAATTATTGCTCTCAGTTTACCTACGTGTCAACTGGTGTTTAGGAAGATTAGGAATTCTTTGAACATGACACAGCAAGTTAGCAGTGGGGCTCTTAACCTCTCCCCACGGATACACGAGTAAACTCTGCTCATGTTAAATTCTCACCATTTTTTTGCTGAGGGGGGCTAAGGGTGCTTTTTGACTCTTTTTTGCTTCCCTTTGAATTACCGCCTAATGGTTATTGCCACAGTGTTTAATAAGCAATGCGGTATCCCTGGGCAACGGAATTAATATCATCACTCAGAGATGGTAAACAGAAGTTTGCATTTGTGCACTGCCTGGAGGTGGAAGCATCAATAAAAGCCTGAGGTGGGAGGAAGAGATGAATGTGCAGGCTTGGAGCAGAGGCAAGGGATGCAATTTGATGCGGGGTAATAAGAAATGCCGCCTAGGCCAGCAGAGAAACACAACCCTTTACCACTCCTAGCCTGGACCGCACCGTCACGTTTTTCCTGGCGTTGCTTTTGTTTCCCCCACAGATGTCCCTGCCCATCAGGCCCACGACTCCTGTGCACGCCCCAGGGTGCCTGGCAGGCAATATATGCCAGGAGCGATGCACTGTGAGCCCCTTTCGACAACGTTTGCTCAGGGACCAGAAATTTTAATCTGTACGCTGGAACTAAAGATATTTAAATGAAGGACTTCCTACCAAATTCAACAACGGCCAAGAGAGTGGAGTGGTCTGCAGCCTTCCGAATGGCAAAGCAACAGCTGGTTATTTATGATGGGATAAGGAGCAGCTCGTTACTGAAGGCGTCCACGTTAACCCCATGCAGGGAGCAGAACAAAGGACCATTAATGATTCCCAGGCTTGTCGTGTTAGAACGGGATGGCGGTGATTAAAGAGCATCTAGACATGCTTCTTCTTGTGGCATTTCTTATGTTTAAACTGCAATATATATAAAAAAAATAGGTGTGTTGGTTTTTATGATTTGTGTCACGTGGCTAAGCTCCAGGGCTGTACAGAAAACAGTTTCCCGACTCTAGTATTTCATAATGAGCAATAAGCAAACAATAAACAATGGCAACAAGAAAAGAGCCACTTTCCAGGATCCTATGATCAGTTCTGACATTTAGGAAATTGTCTCATTGCCAAAAGTCAATTCCTGCAATCACAAGCATCTTTCGCACAGAAAATTAATAACGTGCTCAGCTCTCCTCCGGCTTTCATTTTGTTATACGGAGATTGGACCACCCCTCAAGCACGTAAAGCCATATTTAAATGCAATATTTTCTTTCTTTATGGAACGTATAAGGAAATGGCCTATGGAGTCTCAGAGATCTTTGGAAACGTTCATTTATTCCTCCCTTTGTTCATGCAACCAATCCCTGTTGAGTACCTACTAAGTGCCATGCACTTTGCTAGAGTGAACACGACAATCAGGCAACACAGACAATGAGTAAGTAACACTCTAAATCAGGCGTCCTCAAACTACAGCCCGTGGGCCACATGCCACCCGCCTAGGACATTTATCCGGCCCTCCAGGTGTTTGTGCCACCGCTGCCTGTCCTGCTTAGCAGCTGACTCGTCCCGGGCCCACAGTGTGCACTCTCCAACGATCTGAGGGACAGTGACCTGGCTCCCCCTGTTTACAAAGTTTGAGGACCCCTGCTCTAAATGCACGAAATAAGTTTGGGAATAGTAAGTGGTAGGAAGGAAATAAAATAAGGCAATGGGATAGACAGGTCCCTCCTAATGGGGGAGGAGGAGAGGGGGGTCAGAGAAGGACTAACTGTCTGGGAAGATGAGTGACATGTGAGCTGAGAGTGGAATGACAAGAAGCCGACCATGCAAAGATCTGGGGGAAGAACATTCTGGGCGGAAGGAATGGCCACTGAGATGGCCCAATCCCAGGGACAAGCGTGGCTTGTTGAAGAACAGATGCAGTTTGAGGACTAGAGGGTGGGGATGGGGTCAGGGAGCAGATCGGGGGGAGCCCTGCAGGCCTGGTGAGGACTCAGGATTTTGCCTGAATGACAAGGAGAGCCACCGAGGGTTTAAAGCCAGGGAATGATGGGTTCTAAGTGACATTTTTAAAAAATTACAGCTGTTGTTCATCACGGGGGAAGAGAATGGACAAAACTGTGGTCCACTCAAGGGTGTCATTTCCTTATAGATCCGAGGGTCCCGCCTTCATCAGCAGGGGTCGTGATTGAGACACAGGGCTCGTCAGAAAATCCAGTTTGAATCTTAGCTTTGCCATTAATACGCTGTGCTACCTTAGCTTCTCCGTGTAAAAAAGAAAAGTAATAATAACTCTTCCCAATGTCATCGTGAGAATTAAATTAGATACTACACATAATATAGAGTACGGCTAGTGCCTGGTACACGGTGCACGTTGGGTGAACATAAGCTGTTGTTGTTGGCCGGGTGTGGTGGCTCACACCTGTCATCCCAGCACTCTGGGAGGCCGACTCGGGTGGATCGCTCGAGGTCAGGAGTTCGAAACCAGCCTGAGCAAGAGCGAGACCCCGTCTCTACTAAAAATAGAAAGAAATTAATTGGCCAACTAATATATATATAGAAAAAATTAGCCGGGCGTGGTGGCGCATGCCTGTAGTCCCAGCTACTCGGGAGGCTGAGGCAGGAGGATCACTTGAGCCCAGGAGTTGGAGGTTGCTGTGAGCGAGGCTGACGCCACGGCACTCACTCTAGCCTGGGCAACAAAGTGAGACTCTGTCTCAAAAAAATAAAAATAAAAAAAAAAACATAAGCTGTTGTTGTTATTATTATCATTACTAAATTTAGGAAGAAGAGAGAGAAGGATGAGATAAAATGCCAAGCAATTTCCCAGATCATTTAAGCTAAAATATAAACCCATGGGAGACAGTTTGGAGGTTTCCCCGAGCTTAGAGTGTCTCTGTGCTCCAGGTTGCTGGATAACGGCCACTTCTCTGATGTCCCGAGCATGGGAGAACCTGGACCGAAACAGAAAGTTCTAGCAGCACTGGAAACCATCCAAATGCTCATCGACAGGAACGTGAGTCAGTCAAATGTGGTCTGCTCGCTCGTGCAAAGAAACGCACGGCGTGGAAGCAGAAAAGAACGAACTTCTTACTGGCACTCCCGGGACCACGGATGCATCTCACAAATGCGGTGACCGAAAAAAGCAAGCGAGGAGAGACTGCGTGCTGCGTGATTCTGTTCAGATGAAGTTCAAGAACAGGCGAAGAACAAGTTCAAGAACGGGTGCGGATGGCCATCAAAACAGCAGTCACCTCTTGCGGGAGTGTACCTGGAAAGCATTTGGAAGGGGGCCTGCCAGGGTGCTTAAAAATGTTCTACAACTTGACAGAGGTCCTCAAACTTTGTAAACAGGGGGCCAGTCCACTGTCCCCCAGACCGTTGGAGAGTGCGCACTGTGGGCCTGGGACGAGCCGGCTGCTAAGCAGGACAGGCAGCGGCAGCAAAAACACCCAGCGGAGGGCTGGATAAATGTCCTCGGTGGGCCGCATGTGGCCCTCGGGCCATAGTTTGAGGACGCCTGATAGTTACATGGGGATATACATGTGGAAAAACTATCCTCAGGCTCTACACATACATTAGCATACTTTACAAACTTTTGCTGATGTATGGACGTTATACCTTAGTTTTATTTAACATATCATTTCACTGGATCAGAGTTAGTTATTTAATAACTAAATAAATGAATAGATGGGGACTGCTTTCTTCTAGAAAACTGTAACCTCGGCCAGGCGCGGTGGCTCACACCTGTAATCTTAGCACTCTGGGAGGCCGAGGCGGGAGGATCGCATGAGGCCAGGAGCTCGAAAACTGTAACCTCAGGACCGTTCGGGGGAGGTTCATTTCCAAGGCCACTTCCCCCTTTGTGTGTGAAGCAGCTGGCCCCCATGTCAGCCCCAGGCAAGGCAAGTAAGCCACAGGCAAACAGGAAGGAAAAGAAAAGCTCGGCTTAGTAGCAGCACAACTGGGAAGCAGGTCAAATGGGGGCCATGGCCAACTGCTCGGAAACCACTCTGGCATTGGCCAACACCTGCTTAGTGTCTTACCTTTCGTTCGTGCTGAATTTGTCTGCGTTAAATGAAAGCTCGGTTGGGGTGGGCAGGATCACTTCTTTTCCGTATTAGAAACAGAGCTCAAGTACCTGCATGCTCTATAAAGAATAAAAATAACAACAGGAGGCTGTGGGACAACTGAAGTGCGGAGCGTATGTCTAAACAGCACTTTCTGGCATTTCAATAAAGGAAACTACTCAGAAGGGCTTCCAGAGTGAGAAAAGGATCCGAATGGATTCGTTTCCCTGATAAAGCAACCCCCAACCCGCAATGAAGGCAAAAGTCATTAAGTCTCATCCATAGCGTGGCCTTTAAAAAAAAAATGCTTTTAAGCTAAGATCAGCCGAAAATGTGGCCAGGGCAAATTTTTTATGACCGTATTGTCACAATCTGAAATTCAAATTGTCGAAGTAGCCAGAAATGCATGCTCACTAGAACGGTTCCGAGGTTCTCTGCATCTGTGTCAGTGAAAAAAAAAAAAAAATGATAGCAAAGGAAACTTTATTTTCCTGGAAAAACACTATCAAATAATAAAACAATTCAGGACCGATTTTCACAAAGTAACGACGGGCCATACATAATTGACTGCCTTTAGTCTTTGTCTCCAGGTATTGCAAATCACAGTTAACAAACTTTCATTCTGGATTCAGGCTGTCCATTTTGGGGCACTGTCTGAAACGACTTTAGCACCTTTAGTGCAGACTTTAAGGTATTGTTCTTTGGTCTCTTCTTCAGTGAAGTTCTCACATTCCCAACGATGTTATACTCTCCCTCCCCCTTTCTCTGTGTTTATGCGCTATCCCTGATGGTAGGCAAAAAGTAACTTCTTCTAAAAGCGAATCGATTTGGACTTACGCTCTCACCTCAGGCTTGCAATGGGAATACAAATCACCCAGGGAGAGAGAAAACGCACTCCTGTGAAATCATATCCAAACCCCCTCCGTTAAAACTCTAGCATTGCACGAAAAGCAGGAGAGAGACACCGAAATTATATCAATTCTTTGGCTTACCAAACATGGAGCAGCCGTATCCATAAAGAAAAGGAATAAATAATTCATTCCACGACTCTCTTTCTTTGTACATCTCAAGGCTCATAGCATTGGTTTGTAGGAGGAATTAGGAATTCCTATTATTCCTAATTCCTCAACCAGGAATTAGGAATTCTGAGCAACGCCTTGGCCACAATAAGGACCATATCCCTCTGCATGTCAGGCTATTGGAACAGACCTAGGCTGGCTAGGCAGTTGCCCTGGCCATGCATGTCTTTTGAGCACCCGAAGTGTAACTAGTCTGAATGGACATGTGTTGTGAGCATAAAATATACACAGGATTTCAAAGACTTACTGCCAAAAGAAGAAAGGGAAATAGATATCACTAGTAATTTTCCAATAGTGATGACATGATCAAATGGCAATCTTTTGGATATACTGACTTAAATAAAACATATTATTAAAATTATTTAGGCCGGGCACGGTGGCTCATGCCTGTAATCCTAGCACCCTGGGAGGCTGAGGCAGGAGGATCGCTCAAGGTCAGGAGTTCGAGACCAGCCTGAGTAAGAGTGAGACCCACATCTCTACTGAAAATAGAAAGAAATTATCTGGAGGAAAGAAAGAAAGAAAGAAAGAAAGAAAGAAAGAAAGAAAGAAAGAAAGAAAGAAAGAAAGAAAGAAAGAAAGAAAGAAAGAAAGAAAGAAAGAAAGAAAGAAAGAAAGAAAGAGAGTTAGCAAGGCACGGTGGCGCATGCCTGTAGTCCCAGCTACCCAGGAGGCTGAGACAGGAGGATCATTTGAGCCCAGCTGTTTGAGGTTGCTGTGAGCTAGGCTGACACCACAGCACTCTAGCCCAGGCAATAGCGTGAGACTCTGTCTCAAAATATATATATATATATATATATATATATATATATATATATATATATTTCACCTCTTTCTTTTTACTCTTTTCATACCACTATTCATTTTTTTTAATTACATACGTAGCTCACATTGTATTTATTTCATGTGGACGGCAGCTGTCGAGACCATTCTGAATGGCTATGAGGAGTAACATTCTCTCCTTGTGCAAATGGGGAATTACAATCCTAACAGTTTTGCATGTCTTAACGGATGGAAAACGTGGGGAAAGAAGCAACAATATAAGTACCAAGTGTATTACACGTTTAATTAAATTTCCTGAGCGCATTACAAAAAGAAAGCAAGCAAAGAAGAAAGAAAAGAGGAAAAGTATGGCATGATCACTCATCCTTCCGAGACAGAAATGAGACTGAATAATAGACTTTGAAATAGACCCATCTCAAATTCGAATCCTGCCTCGAGCCTCAGTCTCCCCGTTTGTGAAATGGAGAATACCTTTTGAAAAATAAATGAGATATGTAGACCAAGTGCTTAAAGCAACTCTGGGTACTGTGGGGAATTAAGACATTGGCATTGGAGATACTGAGCCAGGAGCTGGAGGGATACTGAGGCAGAAATGTCTACACCTGGAGACCAGTAGAAAGGCGAGTACATGAAATTACCCTCTCGAGCTTGTGCAGCAGGACGACAAACTCAGAAGGACCCAGGAGCCAGACAGATAAGAAAAGGAGGAAACCCAGGAAGGGTGAGGTGTCACCTAAGGGTCACACACCCCATTAAAACCTCACAGCTCTAGCTCAGCTACCAGGGAGGAATAATAATGGTGCAATGTTGCCCAATTTCCTAATTTTTCAAGCCAAACTATAAACCCAGATTTTTAAATGTTTAGAACTAAAAAAAAAAAAAAAAAAAAAAAAAAAAAAAAAAAAAAAACCACAAATTTTTAAAGCATCCATTATTCTAGATAGACCCCATGGGAAAATCATTTAGGAGAGGGGTCCTCAAACTTTTTAAACAGGGGGCCAGGTCACTGTCCCTCAGACCGTTGGAGAGTGCGCACTGTGGGCCCGGGACGAGTCGGCTGCTAAGCAGGACAGGCAGCGGCGGCACAAACACCCAGAGGAGGGCCGGATAAATGTCCTCAGTGGCCTGCATGTGGCCCTCGGGCCGTAGTTTGAGGACGCCTGGTTTAGAACTAAAACAAAACAAAACAATTTTTTTAAGCACTCATTATTCCAGATAGAGCCCATGGGAAAATCGCTTTAGTACATCTGCTGTCTCAAAAGGTCAACAAGACAACTTGCTAGATTCCCACCCTCTGGAAGTTAACTGGATCCCAAAGGAAATTCCCAGGAGCTCCCAAAACATTTGAGCTGCTAACGCTGGAGAGGGGGATTTACCTCCCGCTCCTCTCAGCAGTTCACGCAGCAAGAACACAGTTGCTGCGGCTCCAGCTGTCCCCAGCATTCTGCCTGTCCCCCAGCCCCTGGCCCGGATGTCACGCAAAGTGTTCCAAAGAGAGCCGCAAAAGCAGGCAGGCTCTTTGCAGGAGACACGTGCCGTCAGCCAAAGTGCTTCTCTGATTTTTGTCCCCTGCCTACTTTAGGTCCCCCCGGAGTATTGTCTGTTTCCATTTCAGGCACTCTTGACTACCCGTTGGGTTAATAAATTACCATATTGTGCAAATGTGTACAATCTATGAACCTGGAAGAACTGAAGAATGAAGATTTGAAGAATGCCTTGAAGAATGATCTTTAAAATATCACACTTTGAAAAAAAAATAAATAAATACGAGTGGCCTCTCTACATACCTGTTGTAAGGAGCGAAAGGATTTATACCTGCAAAATTAAAACGATGGCAGCTAACTCCTTCCTCAAGTGAGCGCTTCTTAGTAAATGCATTTTAAAGAGGATGACTTTCCGCCGAGCACTTTAATTTTAATTTAACCTTCCCGGAAAATGAAATGCTTTGTGTCGATTCTCTTGCTTTTTATTTAAGGCATAAAAATTAGTTCTGAACTGTGATAATTGTGGGCTTAGGAATGTAATCATTCTAAGCACCACTTCTGACTTGCTTCTAAGCCCTCCACATCTTGAATCGCTGTTCGCTGTTAATTCAAAGTTGGGGAGTTATTTCACTGCGGAGCTGAACTTGAAGCCAGAGAGCGGTGGGCCAGTTGGAGGTAAATTGTTTTGTTTTGCTTCCAACGGGTCCCCCAAAGCCTGCATGCACGATGTGGAGAAGGCAGGTTCCTGGGTAGGTGCTTCTCTGACTTTTAATCTTCTTAATGAAAACAGGATGAGGAAATGTTCCAAAGGTGAAATCAAATCTACATGAAACTAGACCTCTCCCCTTTGAAATAAAAATCGACATGAAACTATCTCTCTCCCTAAGTCATCCTCTTTAAAATGCATTTACTAAGAATCACTCACTTGAGGAAGGAGTTAGCTGCAGTTGTTTTAATTTTGCAGGTGTAAATCCTTTCACTCCTTGACAACAGGTATATAGAGAGAGGCCACTTGTATTTATTTATTTTTTTTAAAGTGTGATATTTAAAAGATCATTCTTCAAGACATTCTTCAAAGATCATTCTTCATTCTTCAGTTCTTCCAGGTTTATAGATTGTACACATTTACACAATATGGTAATTTATTAACCCAACGGGTAGTCTAGAGTGCCTGAAATGAAACCAGATATTATTCGGGGGAGACCTAAAGAAGGCAGGGAACAAAAATCAGAGCTGTAGACAGGACAAGAGTTTCCCATCATCCTCATTTATGATTTTGGCTTTAATTGTGGCTTTTTGTTGTTGCTTAATGATCATTGCTTATACTTACCTGTTTAAAGGAAAATAGAGGGGCCAAGACATTGGCCACAAAAAGCCCTGACGTTCATAGCACAGTAGCTAAAGTATTTCTAAACATTTTAGAATCATGTCTTTGAATCCATGACAACACACCTATAGGCGTATAATCCACATTAACCAATGCATCATCTGGCATTTTTTTCCTTTCCTTTATAAACTAAAGAGATCCCTCAAAACATTTCAAGGTAAACGAATCCCTGCTCAAATGCGAGCGCCCTCGAATTGAGACGCCCTTGAATAACATTATCATTTTCACACACCACTCTGCCTGAAAGTTATGAGCATTCAAGATCTAGAAATCGTTGAAAGATAACTCGATGGAAATATGTCTGGCACATGCTGCATTTATGTAGTGGGATTCATGTTTTTCAGTAATTTAAGAAACAGGCACACACTTCACCCAAAAATTTGACCACTCCTAAAATTTCTACTGGAAAAACATTAATAGAAATTATTTAACTGTGTGAATATTTCTGACATGCTTCTCGGTATAATGGAGTGGAACTAACTAACTACCCAACATTGCTGGCCTGTGCACCGACACAGGTTCCCAAAGGTTTCAGGAGCCCTCTCTGGCCTGTTGTTGCTGTCCTTTTTATCCAAAACCATTTCCGAGTACGCCATAGAGCACTAAGCACCTCGCTACACTTCGGGGATGCAACGGTACAGGTGGCGCGACCCCTGCCCTCTGGCGTCTTACAATCTCCTTCACTGGGCATCTATTGGACCCCAAACTGGGAGACAGAGCACCTCACATCCCTAGATTGCAGCAGAGAAAGACCAAACACTGGTACAACCTGGCGTTTGCCTGTCTGTCTCTTTCTTTGCTTCTTTATAGCCAGTGTCAGTATTTTTAGATTAAAAAAAAAAAATCTGAGTTTCTGGCTTCTCTTTACAAAAAATAAAAAATCAGTCGATCTTAGCACACTGAGCCAGAAATCCCACTCGGCCACACCAATAGAGAAGGGAGGGAAAGAGAACCTCCCAGCCACCTCTGGGTCAGAACTGGCTCTAGTCTATCAATGTTCCCACCACACTCTACTGTTTCATACTCACTTATGCCCATTACCTGCTTGGTCCCTGTGTTGCAGTGTTTGAATGTTTGGCCCCATAAGAAGGGACTAGCAATCAGAGAGCCTGGTTCTAGCCCTCAGTCTCCTGCCTGTTAACTATTTGACCTAGCATGAGTTGCTTGACTCTTCAGGGTCTCCGTTTTCTCTTTAATAAAAAAAAAATATATATTAAAGACAAAGCAAAACAAAACAAAAACTTCCTTGGCACTGTAATTGCAAATCTCCAAAGAGAAATCTAGGTTTCAAAACACTGGGCAAAGGAATATAGTGTCACTGTGGTTATATTCTCAGAAGAACTATCTAGAAGATCAGACATAACAGCCTATATCTGATAACAACTGTTAGGATCACAAAGTCCTGTCAACCGAATTAAATCTTGCATGCCCTCTGTGAGATAAATATTACTTTACCCATTTTGCAGATGAAAAAACTGAGGCTGAAATAGATCAAGGGACATGCCCTCTCATCAAATACTGACAGTTTTTAAAAGTCAAGTTTCAAGTTCATTCCTATAATTTCAACACCCATGAAGAGACCATGAACAACTGACACCATACAATGAAATCCTAACCAATAAGGTAAGCTATTATTTTCCAAGCACATTCTGTGGACAAAGAATAATAGATGCTTTTTGGAAGAGCAACACTTTTTAAAGGGTGTTACATGATGTAGTATCAGGGAAGTAATCTGAATAAATATTTGTAACAGATACTCATTTTGGACTTTTAATAAACTGATAGGGTTAAAGATTTTGAGGATGCACTTTCTCATTAAATGTTTGTCAACATTATGTTACTTTCTTAGAGATTGCCATCAGCAAGTAGGTATTTAGGAAATTCTGTGAGAAACACATGTCCTCAATTTTACTAAAGTCTACTTTTACTAATCCCTTTCCCTGCCTCCTATTTGAGCCCATTTAAACCAGACTGCATTTCAAAACGAAATGTGAGAACCCATCTGGCTTACTTCCACATAAATTCTTCCAGGAAGAATCTGATATAGTTAAAAGCTTGATTTTAACACAAATTAAAGGCTTACCATTTACCTTTAAGAAAAACCTCTCCATAGGAATAGTAAGCTCTTCTAATGCATTTACATTTTTATTAGGCTTAAAAGAATTCAATTTACTGGTGTCTTTAGGTACACATCTACTGAATGAAATCAAATATGCAACGTCTTTATAATAACATTTTTTTTAAAAAAAGAAAAAAGATGCATTGGACTTATTTCAGTTTCTTCCATGGTTCACCGTAATTCTAGTAGAGAAAAGTTGAAATGAGCAAGCAGAGGGCAGACGAGTGACTTTTAAGTGTGCAGGAGATCTCTACATAGTTAATTTAGAGGCACTGTGGGAAATAAATAAGGAGACGTGGGAAGGAGTAGCCAGTTCGTGGTGGGAGGTGTATATGATCGAGTATGTGCAAACTACTGTTTACACACTGCGATCAGAGGCCAAGAAAAAAAGTTGATTCCTGCACCCACGTAGGAGAAAAAAGGGAAGGGAAGGGAAGGGGAGGGGAGGGGAGGGGAGGGGAGGGGAGGGGAGGGAAGGGAAGGGAAAGGAAGGGGAGGGGAGGGGAGGGGAGGGAAGGGAAGGGAAAGGAAGGGGAGGGGAGGGGAGGGGAGGGAAGGGAAGGGAAAGGAAGGGGAGGGGAGGGGAGGGGAGGGAAGGGAAGGGAAAGGAAGGGGAGGGGAGGGGAGGGGAGGGAAGGGAAGGGAAGGGAAAGGGAGGGGAGGGGAGGGGAGGGAAGGGAAGGGAAGGGAAGGGGAGGGGAGGGGAGGGGAGGGGAGGGGAGGGGAGGGAAGGGAAGGGAAGGGAAAGGAAGGGGAGGGGAGGGGAGGGGAGGGAAGGGAAGGGAAAGGAAGGGGAGGGGAGGGGAGGGAAGGGAAAGGAAGGGGAGGGGAGGGGAGGGGAGGGGAGGGGAGGGGAGGGGAGGGGAGGGGAGGGGAGGGGAGGGGAGGGGAAAAGTTGACAGATAAGGGCACTGCCAGTACCATGTTTCTGTTCTAACCCTTAAACCAGGGGTCCTCAAACTTTTTAAACAGGGGGCCAGCTCACTGTCCCCCAGACCGTTGGAGAGTGCGCACTGTGGGCCCGGGACCAGTCAGTCGCTAAGCAGGACAGGCAGCGGTGGGCAAAAACATCCAGTGGGCCGGATAAATGTCCTCGGTGGGCCACATGTGGCCCGCAGGCCGGAGTTTGAGGACCCCTACGAAACAAAGAAACTCAGACGAGCGTGCCACATGGAGAACCCATGCCAGGAACCACACACTTAGCACGCAGGGAACAATATTAACAGCAACCGCAGAAGATGTGATTGCAGACTTGAGTAAACTTTCTGGAATCATCATCTACAAAACCGGCTGTTTGGCGATGGCTCTTCATACAGGCAGATGGCTCCAAGGAAATCAAAACGGATTCTCAGCCCTGGTTCTCGGGTTATGGATTTCCAGCACTAGGGAGAAATGCATAAAGGCAGCCCAGCTTTTTTTGATTCCCCAGATTGAAGATTTTTGGAAACAAATGGGATTACCATCTAATATGGCCATCATTTTATCTAGGGGGAAAAAAAAGACACTATAGTTCTGGAAGAAATAGAGAGGACATAATCTCTTCACAATGAACAATTCCATTTAGAAAAAGATAGTAGAAAACCTGCAAAGGGCTTTTGAGGCACGTTGAGTTCCCTGGAAAACAGACTCTTCATGCGTTTAGCTTGAAGGAGGTCTTTAAAGGAGTGTTTTGGGACCCACACCTGTGGAAAGAAAGGTAGGAAGCAGGTGTGTTGAAGGAGCAGTCCCAGTGCCAGCTTGCAGGTAATAATGAAGATGGGATATCATAGTCCATTCTGGCTCTTATAAAAAAAAAAGTACCGGCCAGGCACGGTGGCTCACTCCTGTAATCCTAGCACTCTGGGAGGCCGAGGCAGGAGGATCGCTCAAGGTCAGGAGTTTGAGACCAGCCTGAGCAAGAGTGAGACCCCCGTCTCTATTAAAAGTAGAAATAAATTAATTGGCCAACTAAAAAATAAAAAAAATATACCGTCAACCACAGAAATTTATTTCTCACGATTTCTGGAAGCTAGGAAGTCCACAATCATGGGGCCATTAGATTTGGTGTCTAGCAGGGCTCACATCTTGGTTCTCAGATGGCTGTCTTCTCATTGCGTCCCCACATAGTGGAAGGGGTGAGGGACTTCTCTGGGGTCTCTTTTATAAGGGAAATAATTTAATTTTTGAGGTCTCCATCCACATGACCTGATTTAGTCATTTCCCAAAAGCCACAGCACCTAATACCACACCTTGACAGTGAGGATTTGAATACATGAATGGGGGGGGGGGCATGAACATTCAGACCATAGCAGGGCTGTCCTGAATTGGGGAGAGAAGGCAGGGGACTTTTTACCCTGGAGGCAGGACACCACACAAAGGAGATGAGCCTTTGGGAGAGGGCTCTCTGTGGGCTGCACCCCCTGCATATTGGGTAGTAAACCTTTAGCTCCTGAGGCAGGACTGGGCCGTCCATCACAGCGTCCATGAAACACTCCTGTCTCGAAAAATGTTTCCAAGCTCTGGCTTTCAGGACTGACACCTTTACGCTTTTTCTTATTATTATCATTTCAGCATATTATGGGGGTACAAACATTAAGGTTACGTACATTGCCCTTGCCTCCCAACCCCCCCTTAAGCTTTTAATCTTACAAAGCCACCAGAATGTTTACGGCTGCACAAGTCACTATTGCAAGGACGTGCAAACAACCCAAGTGCCCGTCAATCCATGAGTGGACCATTACAGTTTGGGTATACGCGTGCAATGGAATATTACCCAATAATAAGAAATGACAGTGATCTAGCACCTCTTAAATTTGCCTGGATACAGCTCGAGCCCATTATCCAAAGTGAGGTTTTCACAAGATCGGAAGAATGGATCCACATGTACTCGCCATCAAATTGGCATGGCCTGATCAACACTATGGTGCTCACACATGGTAGTAATATTCTCCAGGGATTAGGGGGTTGGAGGGGGGTAAACTCACAACTAATGGACGTGGCTAGCATTGTAGAGGGGAAGGGCATGCCTCTAATCCTCGCTTGGGCAAGACAAAGACATAAGATGTAACCAATATGTCTGTACCCTCATAATATCCTGAAATTAAAAAAAAAAAAAGAGCCACCACAATGCAAAGGCCACTTAAGACAAAATGGTAAGATATTAAGAGGTCAAAAATTACAATGCTCTTACTGTCTGCCCATCAGATAACATCTCTAGGACAATTGGTCCTGTTGCTATTTGATCCCAAATGGCTTCTTAAGTATCAGATCTACAGAGTGGTTCTGAAGAAAGATGGTATGGACTCATTGTTTTCTTGGCTCCTTCCCTCTATTTTTTTTGAGACAGAGTCTCGCTTTGTTGCCCAGGCCAGAGTGAGTGCCATGGCATCAGCCTCGCTCACAGCAACCTCAGACTCCTGGGCTCAAGCGATCCTCCTGCCTCAGCCTCCCGAGTAGCTGGGACTACAGGCATGCGCCACCACACCCGGCTAATTTTTTCTATATATTTTTAGTTGGCCAATTAATTTCTTTCTATTTATAGTAGAGACGGGGTCTCACTCTTGCTCAGGCTGGTTTCGAACTCCTGACCTCGAAAAATCCACCTGCCTCGGTCTCCCAGAGTGCTAGGATTACAGGCGTGAGCCACCGCGCCCGGCACTCCTTCCCTCTAAATACAACTAAATACCCTGGAAATTATTCAACAGAAAATGACAAAAGAATTCTGAAACCTGGAGAAAAAATGAGGACTGGCTAGGGACCTAAGCATTTGAGGGACAACAATGTAATGAGTTCTCTGGTTTTTCTTTTTATTAATATTTTCAGTGTACCCTAAACTGGGCTCCAGAAAGGCCTGCAACCCCAAAACGCCAACAGGCAGAGCCTTCTCCCTCTGGTCAAACAACCAGAAAAGGTGAAGCCCAGTGGAGACCTAGCAGGGAAGCCAAGCCCAGCCCCCACTCATCACCAGGGCCCAGATGAGTTTGATCTGCCTGCAGCAACAGTGACACCCTAGGTCAGGGGTCCTCAAACTTTTTCAACAGGGGGCCAGTTCACTGTCCCTCAGACCATTGGAGAGTGCGCATTGTGGGCCCAGGACGAGTCGGCTGCAAAGCAGGACAGGCAGCAGTGGCAAAAACATCCGGCGGGCCAGATAAATGTGCTAGGTGGGTGGCATGTGGCCCCTTGGCCATAGTTTGAGGACACCTGCCTAGGCCTTCCTCACTTCATACCTGACACAGGACTAGTATGTACAATATAGAAAGAATTCTCAAAACTCAACAGAGGCCGGGCGCGGTGGCTCACACCTGTAATCCTAGCACTCTGGGAGGCCGAGGCGGGCGGATTGCTTGAGGTCATGAGTTTGAAACCAGCCTGAGCAAGAGTGAGGCCCCGTCTCTACTATAAATAGAAAAGAAATTAATTGGCCAACTAATATATATATATATATATATATATATATATATATATATATATAACTCAACAGAAACAACAACGACAACAAATCCAGTTAGAAAATAGGCCAAAAAAACCCATAAAGAGACATTTTACCAAAGAGTGTATATCCATGAAAAAACAATCAACACCATTGGCCATTAGAGAAACGAAATTTAACACCACACAGAGATATGCCTACATTCCCATCAGAATGGCTAAAATAAAAATAGTGATAACATCAAATGCTGGCAAGCATGCAGAGAAACTGAACCACCTATACATTGCTGGTAGGAATGCAAAATGGCATAGCTATTCTGGAAGAGAGTTTGACAGTTCCTCTTAAAACTAAAACTAAACTTATTATATGACCCAGCAATTGTACTGTTTGGTATTTATCACAGAGAAATGAAAACTTATTTTGACACAAAAGTTTGTATATGAATGTTCACAGTAGCTTTATTTATAACAGCCCCAAACTAGAAATTACCTAAATGTCCTTCAACAGATAAATGCTAAAACAACTGTGGTCTATTAGAACGTGGAACATAACTCAGCAATGCAGGGGAACAAACTATTGACACACACTTGAATGAACATGGAAGAAATTATGCTGAGTTATTTAAAAAAAAACAAGCCAACCCCCAAAAGATATATACTATGTGATTACTTTAATATACCATTATTGAAATATGATAATTACAGAGATCAAGAACAGATAAGCAGTTGAGGTTGTCCAGGATGGGGGAGGGGATAGGTGTGGCTATAAAGGGGTAGCATGACAGAATCTTCCAGTGATAGGACAGTTACGTATCTTGATCATGGCTGTGGTTTCACGAAACTACACCTGTGATAAAATTGCACAGGGCTACACACACAGAAATGAGTGCCTGCATAACCGGTGAAATCTGAAAAAGCTTGGTGGATTTGGATTGTACCAATGTCAGCTTCCTGGTTTTTATCTGGCAAGATATTAACATGGGGGAAATCTGGGAAAAGAATACCTGGGACCTGTACATTTCTTTGCTACTTTCTGTGGATCTATAATTATTTCAAAATTGAAGTTTGTTTTAATTGACAAATAATATTTATATAGATTTATGGGATAAAATATGATGTATAATGTTTTGGTATATGTATACAATGTGGAATGATTAAATCAAACTGATTATCAAATCGATCACTTCACTTATAATTTTTTCTGGTAAGACATATGAAATTTACTCACTTAGCAATTTTGAAATATACAAGACATCATTATTTACTATAGTCACAATGCTGGGCAATAAAACTCAAAAACTTATTCCTGGCTGGCACCTTGGCTCATGCCTGTATTCCTCACACTCTGGGAGGCCGAGGTGGGTAGACCGTTTGAGGTCAGGAGTTCAAGACCAGCCTGAGCAAGAGCCAGACCCCATCTCTACTAAGAATAGAAAAAAATTAATTGGTCAATGAAAAATATATAGAAAAAATTAGCTGGGAATGGTGGCTCACACCTGTAGTCCCAGGGAGGCTGAGGCAGGAGGATCGCTTGAGCCCAGAGTTGGAGGTTGCTGTGAGCAAGGCTGACGCCACGGCACTCACTCTAGCCTGGGCAATAGAGTGAGACTCTGTCTCAAAAGAAAAAAACAAAAACTTATTCCTATCTAACTAAAACTTTGCACCCTCTGCTAAACTTCTCCCCATTCCCTGCTCTAGCCCCAGCCTCTGGGAACTACCGTTCTACTGACTACCTCTGTGACAAAATTTAAAGTTGCTTTTAAAAATAAAATGTCATTCTACAGGTGGTTTGTGGTCAAAAAAAGAAAAAAAAAAAAAAAAAAAAAAAAAAAATAAAATGTCAGACATGCTGATTGCACAGGGTAAAAGTTGCTCATTGGGCATTTCTTCCTTTTGTGACATGCGCAGGATCTGCATCTATCACTGGAAGTGGATTGGAAGCCCATTTCAGATGCCCACACCTCTAATAACCTCTCCTGCCCGCAGGCCCAATTCCCTCCTCCATGCCATTTCTTATAGCTGCTTGGCTGAAGTCCCCTCAATAATAGCTTAGCAAACTCTATGCCGATTCCTGGGTTGCCCTTCAACTCTTTTATTTTTTTTGAGACAGAGCCTTACTCTGTGCCCGGGCTAGAGCGAGTGCCATGGCATCAGTCTAGCTCACAGCACCCTCGAACTCCTGGGCTCAAGCGATCCTCCTGCCCCAGCCTCCCGAGTAGCTGGGACTACAGGCATGCGCCACCATGCACGGCTAATTTTTTCTCTATATATTTTTTAGTTGGCCAATTAATTTCTTTCTATTTTTAGTAGAGACGGGGTCTCCCTCTTGCTCAGGCTGGTTTCAAACTCATGACCTTGAGCAATCTGCCTGCTGCATCGGTTTCCCAGAGTGCTAGGATGACAGGCGTAAGCCACCGCGCCTGGCCCTTCAACTTTTTCTTGACCGCAGCCCACCTCCTTTGTGATCTTTCCTTCCAGGTCTGGTGTATGAAGGTTCTGAAAGGTGTTCTGTTATAATCCTCCCCCCCATCAAACACAAACCAACTCTGATTGCTTGTGGCAGTTTGCACTGATATATAAACATACAAACAAACAAACGAAACCAAAGCTTGGCAGAAGGGCCTTAGGTTTCTCCATAAATAATTTATTGTATATAAATTCTCCCAAGAGGAATCCATGTCAAATATACAAAAAGTGTCTCTCTCGGGGGACCCATGCCATTTGTCTGTAAATTCAGCACACTGATAGCATTTGCAATCTGCAAAGAAAAAAAAAATCTATGTGAAGGTGAACACCATACTGTTGTTATTCCTTTGTAACATGAAGAAAGTTACTCTAATTTTAAAAAGATACTTGAATTCTTCTTCTTTTGCGACCCGACTTTCAAACACAGCCACTGAATTGTGCAAGTACTACCAGTTTTTATCCTTCTGACATTTAAAAGTACTGAAACATCAGTGATGAAAGCCTTCATTTAAAAAAATTCTGATTATTCTAATATTCAATTATAATATAGATTTCACTACCTCACTGTATTTATGCCCCCTTAAAAGCTGAAGCTAGGGCTGCTGTAATACTGATTTCTCTAGTGCTCATCATTAATTAAAAGGCAAAAAAGAAAACCCAAAACTATTACCAAGGGTATCTGTAGTCAGGCTTTCAAAGCAAGAAATATCAATATCCAGTAATTGAGAACATTTTGGAACAAATTTTAATAGGCAAAAAAAAAAAAAAAAGCCACAAGAGAATAAAAAAAAAATGTTCTTTATTATTTCAAATTGAAACCAGATCGGTACATCCTACTGAAAAGTTACTATTGCCCATGCCTTCCAGGCACCTATCCAATTTTTCTCCTATAGCAGATGCTAAAGAAATCAGTCAGGCGTGTCCATTTCTGTAATGTTTACAAATGTAACACATCAGCAATGCATCGTTTTGGGTTTTATGGAGGCTAACATCAAGAAGCAAAATGTGTTCCACTGATGTACTTAGTGCAGGACACCCGCATTCTTGGAGGTGGGCAGATGGATTATTAAATAACGCTGTGCCGAGTGCCTACCAAGCATAGTGCTGTGCTTGTGTTGAGATCACAGAGCTGAATGAGAGTCCATACCCTGAAAAGGAGGGCAAAATCCAGGATTGGAGTCACATGCATATTCAGCGAATGAGAGAAACTGAGCACAGAGTATCACCATGGTGAAACAAAAGTCCTTCCCATCAGTTGGGACTGATAAGAATAGATCGTGCTCGTGTTCATGGCAAAAATGACTTGAGTGTCCTTACCTCCCTAATCAGTTCTACCAGTATCCACACAAGCCGCCCCACATAAACTGTGTTGCCTGGTATGAACACACACTCAAAAAAAATGTTCCCTAGTTTCCACTTCTTTTGTGTCAGTGGGACCCAAGCAGGACACAGATGGCCCAGGCAAATTAGCATAGCTCGGGAGGATTTTAATGGACTATTTACAACATGTTGGGTAAGATATAGGGAAGCCACAGGGGATGGTTAGCACTCTGGAGCTGTTGTTATCCCTGGGCTTGAAGGTAGAAGGAGAGACAAGCAGTGACCAGACCTTGGAAAGGGGGAGTCTTGTAGAGGGACAAAGTGACCCCACAGGGAGGTATCCAAGGCAACTAATATCTTGACCTCACTCCCCCCTCCATTCCCCCAATGTCTTGCTTGGGTTCCCCCCATTGACCAGAAAGCTAAAAATCCACTGATGAAGTTCCTATAGGTCGGCAGGTGGAAAAGGATAAGATTCCTACAATTCCTGCTACTCAGAAAAATCAACCAACTGCCTACCACAGAGAGCTGCTGTGCAAGTTAAATGGCACAGGGCACATTATGCACTCAAACATACCTCAAACTCAGTAAGTCAATGAGAAACGTGAGTTATTAAATATATAATGGGGGTTTTCTTTTTCATTATACAATTCAATTTAGCAATTATCTCTGCCTCCCAGCATTTTCTCCCCACGTGAGGGGTATAGCAGAGAGGGAGAAGAGCCAACATCTCCTGGGTGGCTGCTGTGAGACTGTAGCATTCTGCTAAGCATTCGCCACGCATGTCACCTCATTTCATTCTCCCTAGAAAATACGAGACAGGAATTATTACGGCACGGGAAAGGTGATCAAACGAAGCTCAGATACGTAACCCAGTCTGCTTATGATTAAAATTAGGAACTCGGATCTGCCAAATTCCTAAGCCAATGATTTCTCCATTATTTTATGTAGATGGGCTACCTGTGCACATCACATGATTCTTTCATCAAGCCGACGGGGGTTTAGAGGAAAATTCACTGAAAGTAAAGCACCCAACTTAGAGCTTGCCATGTAAGAGATAGTCTGTAGACGTGATGAGGAGGAAGAGGAGGGTGATAATGATGGATATGATGGTAGTGATGATGATGGTAGTGATGATGATGATAATTGTGGTAGTGGTGGTGGTGAATGATGATAGTGATGATGATGGTGGTGATGATAATGATGATGATAGTGATGATGATGATAGTGATGATGATGATGATAGTGATGATGATGATGATGATAGTGATGATGATGATGATGATAGTGATTATGATGGTGGTGATGATGATGGTGATGATGATGGTAATGGTGATGATGGTGGTGATGATGATGATGATGACTGTGGTAGGGTGGTGATGAATGATGGTGGTGATGGTAATGATGATGATAGTGATGATGATGGTGGCGATGATGGTAGTGATGATGATAGTGGTGATGATGATGATGATGATGACTGTGGTAGTGGTGGTGATGAATGATTGTGGTGATGATGGTGGTGATGATGATGGTGGTGATGATGATGGTAGTGCTGATGATGATAGTGATGATGATGGTGGTGATGATGATGGTAGTGATGATGATGGTAGTGATGATGATGGTAATGATGATGATGATGAAGATGATGACTGTGGTGGTGATGATGATGGTGGTGATGATGATGGTAGTGATGATGATGGTAGTGATGATGATGATCACTGTGGTAGTGGTAGTGATGAATGATGGTAGTGATGGTGGTGGTGATGAATGATGGTGGAGATGATGATAGTGATGATAATGATAGTGATGATGATGATGACTGTGGTAGTGGTGGTGATGAATGATGGTGGTGATGATGTGATAGTGATGATGATGGTAATGATGATGATAGTGATGATGACTGTGGTAGTGGTGGTGATGATGATGGTGGTGATGATGATGGTGGTGATGATGATGATAATGATGATGATGATAGTGATGATGATGATGACTGTGGTAGTGGTGGTGATGGTGTGATGATGATGATGACTGTGGTAGTAGTGGTGATGAATGATGGTGGTGATGATGATGGTAGTGATGATGATAGTGATGATGATGATGGTAGTGATGATAGTGATAATGATGATGACTGTGGTAGTGGTGGTGACGAATGATGGTGGTGATGGTGGTGATGATAGTTACTTCGTCTT
The DNA here is from genome assembly GCF_040939455.1 of Microcebus murinus. Taxonomy (NCBI): domain Eukaryota; kingdom Metazoa; phylum Chordata; class Mammalia; order Primates; family Cheirogaleidae; genus Microcebus; species Microcebus murinus. Next base: position 7,302,672 of record NC_134133.1, on the reverse strand, counting down.
AACTTCAGGCTAAAGAGCTTCTACAAGTGACGCCAAGAACTTCTTAAATAGGGTATCACTATTTCGCTGAAATCGAACTGGTAACTCTTTGTGAATCTTGGTCCTTCAGTCACAAGAAGCTTTGTCAGAGCACACTGTGTGTTGCAGAGGCGTGACCTCTCTGGAGTCCAATCTCTCTGTCTCCGAAGTGCAGTAATGATATAAAACATGATGCCTAGCGTTGACATGATGAATGAATGGAGAACGCGTCCAGAACACTTGGAGCAGGGCACGGAGCTCGGTGAGAGCTAAGTCGAGTTAGCCTCGTGTTGTTGGGGAGGTGAGCTCAGGCCTGGGTGGGCTCTTAGCCAGTCTGCCTGCAAGGAAAGCCCCCGGCAGTGGGAACGGCCCCTGTCGTCCCCCCATCAGCTGTGACCGCATCCACTCCACTCATCCATGCCGGGGTCAAAGCTGGAAGTCAAAGGGCAAGAGCAGGCAAGGGAAGAGAGGACAGCAGCAGAGGAAAACAGCCCCTGGACAAAAAAACAAGTAGAGAGCAGCAAAAGTAGCTTCCACTCTGCTCACAACAAAGTTTTTTTTATTTTTTTTTAATAAAAATGGTCTAAAGCCACATTTGAAAATAAAGAGCTTGGTAAATATGCTAATGGCAAAGAGAGTTTGTAAAACAGTTTCACTTGAAAAGGGCCAAGGTTAATGGCACGATTTCGATTTTTGAATCTCCTTTTAAAATGGGCTCCTGCTCCCAAATAAGGGATTCGATTTTTACCTGCCAGAAGGCAACTCAGAAGGCAACCTCAAACACTATGTTTCAGGAAGTTTCTTTCGTTTATCATTTCGACAAAGAGCCAAGTGTGCTTTTAAAAGTTATTCTCACAAAAACAGCAATGTCAATGACCATAACAAATGCTAAAAAGAAAATGCTTCATGAAATTAAAAATCTTTCATGAACCCAACTTTGGGGCTTGAAGTTTCCTTTCTGAAAAAGATAAGCGTATGAGAAAATCAAAAAAGGATGCCAAAAAAAACACAGTTGATTAGAGGAAAAATTTCTAATATTTTTTACAATTAATTGCATTTCAAGAAATGCATCACACTTTTAGATAAAATACACATCATGAATTCTCTCTGTAGATTGGATTTTTCAGCAGTAATTTAGCAAAGTTGAAGCTTAGGAAATAAATATAGGAAATATAAAAAATATATATAAAATACATAAAGATATATAAAATAGAGAGTGAATAGAGTATCTTTACCACACCCTCCAGAAAACATTATATCTAGCAACACAAATGTATACATGCCTAAATTCAGAAACAGACATGGTAGAAATTTTCATAATTGGATTTGTTATATTAAGCTACTGATATTTTTGATAGGAAAGAAGAAGGGGAGAGAGGGATGGAGAGAAAGAAAGATGAACCACAGAATGTATCCTTTACAGTTTGAGATACAGAATGTTTTAGGATTTACATTAATGTATTTAATATTTTAATATCAAACATTGCCTCTTTTATCCTGCTGTCTTATTTTTTTTAAAAGCTTGTAATAGAAAAGTTAAGTCGCTCTACGAAATGGTTCCAAGTGATAACAAGCATGAATTATAACTTAATCAATGAGATGTTGTTCTATATTTTATTGCTTTGCTTCTTCTTTAGTAATCATCTTTGCAATCTGTCTAAACAATTCTCTGTGCACTGACATTTGCAATAATGTGTTTACATCACAAAGTTAGACCCTGTCATTTTATGTAACAAGAAGCTGTGTTTTGTAGCCCCCAGACACTCCGCATACCTTACTCCTTCCTTGGCATGAGAGTGCAATCGCTTTTTCATCTGTCATGTTTAATTGCCTTTACAGGCATTTAACGAAAGATTACTAGAAATCAATGGAGGAGCGATAGATTAATTAGGTTCAGTGGGGTTAAGAAATTTAATATTCTTTTTCTCTGCTGAAGATCTATCTGAGAACTACAACTTCATCTTCCATAAAGCTAAAAAAAAAATGCACTATGTGATTTTCATCTCTCCCTTCAGTTCCTGATCTCCTATTAAAGACTGAGTCACAGCACGGTTTTAGCAGTTGACAGTCCCAACGCATTCTTACTCAGCCACGCAATTGTGTAACTGGAGTGCAAATGCTCCATGCCACTGGAGAATGTGGTCCCTCTACTTCAGCCACTGGTGATGACCCATACAGACCCCTGGGAGGATGCATTTTACCCGTTTGGCATCCCATTCCTTCCCGCAGATATTGCCACCCGTCTTCCCGAAAGGGTTGTCCTTGGGTGACCAGAGCCACCGCCCAGAGGTGCCTGGGATATACCAGCAAACTTTCGCCCCATCCAGGGCCCATAGCTGATGACTGAATAGAGGGAAGGGAAGGCACAAAAGCCTGCCCCCTTGCCCCAAGGCAGGGCTGACTCCGTGGTGTGATTCATACTCCAGGGACTCTCCATGCGTTCAGGATAATTTCATGTGAAATCACACCCGTGGTAGATTCTTTCCCCTGCCCATCCTCGTTCCATCACTCCCTTCCTGGTTTCTCCCAAGAACCGTCCATCAATAATCACCTGCACACCAGTTCCTGGTTCCAGGAACCCCAACCGAAGACCCTACAGAAATAGACATTGAAGAAAAGACAGACACACAAATGTCTTCCAGTTCTTGCAGGTAATCGACAATCTCTCAGCCAAAGTTTCCAAGGGCCCTGTCCATGGTACTTTCTAAGCACAAGTTGGTGATGGAGGGGGAGTTGGGATTCAAATGCCAGTTATGTGCCTGTGTGAGACGAGTTCCTAAGACCTACAAACTCACATCATTTGCAGAAGTCACTAACGGATTCCTACTCCGGGGGGGGGGGGGTAGCAAGAGCTGCCCTTCTTGGCAGGTGTCAGGCAGGGCCCTGCACTGCAATTCTCCCGGCACTGGAAGAACAAAAGGAGTCTGGGGCTAGCAGGAAGAAAAAAAAAAAAAAACTGACAAGGTGACCATCAAACTACAAACAGCTCTTTGAAGCCTCCCAGATAGAGATGGTCGTGTTCGTCCAATAGCCATTGGGTTGGGTCTGATAATGAAGGAACAGATCGCCACTTACTCAGTGCTGTCAGTCACCAAAGCTGTCAAAACCAAGCCTGAATAGGCCCCACTGCCACCCTGCAAATCGAACGTGGACGGCTTAATGAGGGAGGGACATTATCTTTTCTCACACTCCAATTTTACGCACGTGTAAGAAATGTGGCCCATATTGGCAATTAACTAGAGAGATTAATTAAATCCAATAGCAAGTCCAGTTCCTTCCACGGCGCTCTGATATCATGCAAAGGCACCAACACGCTCTGGGCACTTGGCACCCGTTAAATACTACTTACTAAAATAATCGAACTGATTTGGACTTTTTTTTTTTTTTTTTTTTTTTTTTTGTGGAAAACTGGCAACTAACCTCAGCAAATTATTTCCACAATCTGATACAGCAACTCAATATTTCCCATGGTCTCATTTCTTTTTTTTTTTTCTTGTTCATATTCTTTTTATTATTATTATTTCAGTATCTTATGGGGGTACAAATTTTAGGGTTTCAAATAATGCCCTTGGTCCCCCTCCCCCCAAAAGTCTGAGCTTCAAAGTGACCATCCCCCAGCCGGTGCACGTCTCACTCATTATGTTTGTATATACCCATCCCCTCCTCCACCCTGCCACCTGCCCAACACCCAATTACTGTAGTTCCCATGTGTCCACTTAGGTGCTGATCAGTTAATACCAATTTGCTGGTGAGTCCATGTGGTGCTTGTTTTTCCATTCTTGGGATACTTCACTTAGTAGAATGGGTTCCAGCTCTAGCCAGGAAAACACAAGAGGTGCTAGATCACCGTTGTTTCTTAGAGCTAAGTAGTACTCCATGGTATACATGTACCACATTTTATTAATCCACTCATGAATGGATGGGCACTTGGGCTGTTTACACAGCTTTGTAATTGTCAACTGTGCTGCTATAAACATCCGAGTGCAGGTGTCTTTTTTGTAGAGTGTCATTGGATCTTTTGGGTAGATGCACAGTAGTGGGATTGCTGGATCCAAAGGTCTCACTTCTAAACTCTGCTTCAGCCAGGCGCGAAACCAGCCTGAGCAAGAGCGAGACCCGTCTCTACTATAAATAGAAAGAAATTAATGGGCCAACTAATATATATAGAAAAAATTAGCCGGGCATGGTGGTGCATGCCTGTCGTCCCAGCTACTCGGGAGGCTGAGGCAGGAGGATCGCTTGAGCCCAGGAGATTGAGGTTGCTGTGAGCGAGGCTGACGCCACGCACTCACTCTAGCCTGGGCAACAAAGCGAGACTCTGTCTCAAAAAAAAAATAAAGAAATCACATATAGGGATGCTTTGATACCAAGTATATTTAGAGTGTGGACATTTTTGGTAATAATTTAAGATAGCCCAGAGATACCATATTTCAGGTGATGTGATTATTCTTGGAAACACTGAGGATTGATGTGAATTACCATGTCATTCTAGTTTCAGGGTACCACTTACACAGATGAAACTGCTTGCTGTATAAAAGATTTGTTAATGTAAATATTTTGCACCAATGACTACAGGGTAGGTCTAAGATATCCCCTTGTCATAGAATTACCTCCAAAATGGAAAGGAGATCTTCAAGTTCTTTTCACTATTTCCTAAAGGATGATATTAGTTACCACACCATGAAAAGGCTACCCAACTATTGTATTTTCCTATCTTTGTCAAGTATTGAGTTAATTCTGTGTCCTAATTTTGGTCATTTGTTGATCAGAATTTCCATCAGACAGTCAATATACCTTTCTCAATAACATCCAAAATGAAATTAATTAGTAACCTCCTATAGATGAAATATTTTAAAACATGTACTCCATTCTCAAATGATAGTAAAAGGAATTCTTTTTTTTTTTTTCCTTTTTTTTGAGACAGAGTCTTGCTTTGTTGCCCAGGCTACAGTGAGTGCCATGGTGTCAGCCTAGCTCACAGCAACCTCCAACTCGTGGGCTCAAGCGATCCTCCTGCCTCGGCCTCCCGAGTAGCTGGGACTACAGGCATGCGCCACCACGCCTGGCTAATTTTTTCTATATATATTAGTTGGCCCATTAATTTCTTTCTATTTATAGTAGAGATGGGGTCTTGCTCTTGCTCAGGCTGGTCTCGAACACCTGACCTTGAGTAGTCCTCCCTCCTGGGCCTCCCAGGGTGCTAGGATTGCAGGCGTGAGCCACTACGCCCAGCCAAGAGGAATCCTTGATAGTGATATTGTTGAGAACTACTTTTTTGGGTCGGTTGATTTAGGAACAGTGGGGCAAGAGTAGGCACTAATATTCCTAGATAGTCTCTCTATAAGGACTCTATTATATTTATCTGGTCTATATTCTAAGCACATGATTCTATGGCAATCCATTAAAAAAAAAAAAAAACGAATATATTGGCTTTCACCAATGCAAAAAATTGAATTACCATCTGGCCAATTGGTCAAATTTAAGACTCCTGTTTCTTAAGACCAGATGGTATATGCAGCAGTGGAGGAAAGAACCTTAGCATTGCAGAGAAGAAAGCATGAAAGTAAGGAGTAAGGACGAGTTAGGGAATCCATAAGAAAGAGACCAGAGTGCACAACAACGTTCAGTCTTCTGGCCCTGAGTGACGGCCACATCCATACCCCTGTGGCTCTCTCTCTCCCTTGGGGGTGTCAGTCACTGTTCTGCAGGACACATGGGGGACCCTGCCTCTCTGCCACCTCATCAGCTGGGTCGGAGTTTGTGTTTTGTCTGGTTGGCTGCCTCCCCGTTCTTCAGAGGACTCACTAAAATACATTAAATACAATTGATGAGTGAAATCACTGAGGAAAGAAACGCTATCATTGGGCAACGTTTCTTGGGAATTTCAGAATAGTGAAGCGGAGTTTGTTTGTTTGTTTGTTTGCTTGTTTGTTGATTTATTTATTTATTGAGTCTTGCTTTGTTGCCCAGGCTAGAGTGAGTGCCGTGGCATCAGCCTAGCTCGCAGCAACCTCAATCTCCTGGGCTCAAGCGATCCTCCTGCCTCAGCCTCCCGAGTAGCTGGAACACAGGCACGCACCACTATGCCCAGCTCATTTTTTGTATATATATTTTTAGTTGGCCAATTCATTTCTTTCTATTTTTAGTAGAGATGGGGTCTCATTCAGGCTGGTCTTGAACTCCTGACCTTGAGCGATCCTCCCGCCTCGGCCTCCCAGAGTGCTAGGATGACAGGCGTGAGCCACCGCGCCCAGCCTGGTGGGCGTGATGGCTCATGCCTCTCTATAATCCCAGCACTTTGAAAGGCTGAGGCGGGAGACTGCATGAGCCCCGGTGTTTGAGCGTTATATTGAACTACGACGGCACCACTGGGCCATAGAGCAAGATACTATCTCTAAAAAAAAAAAAAAAAATGTAAGCTTTTACAAAATCTTTACATGCCTTCAATCATTTATACAACTCAGCAATCATATGCAATAAGTACTATTACCATTCCCATTTTACAGATGAAAAAACTAAAGCTTAGAAAGGTTAAGTATCGTGCACAGCCACATAGCGTCTGGGTTTGCCTGCAGCTTGGTCAGCCTGGGCTACCCAAACCCAGGGGACCGAGCTTGATATTGTGCTCTATCTAATAGCCAAGGAAGACACTAGGCAAATGCCTGTCCAGTAACCTGTCCTAGACCGCAAGCTTGTCTTCGGTCCTGTCAGTACCCTAAGAGAAGTACTTAAAGTCCTTTGAATAGCACACAAAATAAATTAATTGGTTCTAAGGTCTACTGGAATATTTGTCATGGTAGTGGAATAGTGAAGGAAGAAGTAGACAATATAAGCGTTATGAGTTGATAGTTCTGTGTTATGAGTTGATAGTTCTGTGTTTTACAGAAAGTAACAGTGGGAAAAATAGATAATCTTAATTAAAATATTAATTTTCATATTAATCTTAATATTAAATATAGTATTAATATGCTCTTAATATGAAATATATTATAATCTTGCTGTTAAATATCATATTACTATAATCTTAATACTAAAATATATCATCTTAATTTCACTGAACTCTTAGTATATGTAAAGTAATGGCATTATGATACGTTATTTGTATAATGATGTGTTAATGATAAATACTTGGAAAATCATTTTAATTCACATGCTCTAACCTGAAGAATTTCTGCTTTCTTTAAGCAAGAAAAATTCTTCTTCTCTCTCTGCAAGGTAGAAATCTTAAAGTAACAGGCTATTGAACACCCAGAAAATTATAGGCACTGGCTTATTTATCAGTTCTTAAATTTCTATTATAGAAGTTTTCTTGTATTAAGCTTAAAGAATTTTCCAAATACTTTACAATTATGGTTATAGAATTTCAGAAAACTGATCCTGAAGTTCCTATTTATGACAAGTTATAAAATATTTCATTGTGGGAACTAGGTGCAAAAGACACAGATTCCAAAGAGTAACCACTTTCAGTATCAGAGAGTTTTGCCTTTTATTTTTAGCTCACTCTTGCACGGAAATTGATCTGAAATGTTGTTTTAGGCAGAAACTATTCCTCATAAATTCTTGATGACTCCAGATCACCAATATGAATGTTAATTATTGAATTCCTCAGAATACATGAAGAGGGTTAAAACTAATCATCGATACACTAAATGGCCTTCTCTTAACTTGTTCATGCGTCTTCATTCTTCGATTTTCTACAGACTTTATAACAGTGGTCTTCCAACCGGAGTTCAGAGAACCAGATATTTTTAAAAGAATCCATTTCCAGATGCTCAATTTTTTTTCCTGAAATTGATCTGTCTGAGCATGTATCTGCACTCTCGGAGTCATGGGATGACAATTTCTGTTTAAAGACCTTGCCTTTTCATCTGCAAGCCATTGTCAAAGAATACACTTGCTCCTGAGGAAAAGTCCCATGAGAGCGAGCAAAAAGGGAATCTAAAAGAAATACCAACATTGGAGATGCATTATTCCTCCTAGGGGCAGACTCATTGTAACCCTCCTCCACATACCTACCAATCCATTTTAGATGGAGAATCCAGAAATTAAATGGCTATCCTTAGATGGTCATGAGAACGTTTCCCTGAATGAGAGGATTCAACCTGAAAGAACGTTTAGCTGATTTAGCTGATGGACTCAGAAAATAAGTTTTTCAGCACAGATTATATGGTGGACATTTTCCAGAAACCTAATGAGTTAAATCTGCAGCTCCAAGGTTTTGATGATACGCATTTCAAGCATGTGATTTGGACAAAATAATCTTGTCCCAACGTTAAAAATTATGTTTGAAGAGATATAATTGGAAATTTGGAATATTTCAGCTTTTCCACCCCTAAGTGTATTGGGTTCCATGTGGTGCCTCTAAGAGAAAGAACAGGGAGAAGGAATGGGCATCTGAGAAGCTTTGGTAAAACTCTGGGGTACTGCCTAGATCCAGGGAAGGTAAATGTCTTAAGTGAGCACCAAATCCTTTTGTAAGTCAGTTTTTCCTCTCGATAAAATTGAAGGAGAATTAATTGAGTCGTCAGAGGATGAATCATGAAAAATGATTTGATGAGAAATCGCTATGTGATTTTTGGCATAAAATGGGTAAGGAGTATTTAAAAATTCCACGACATAAAAATCCTTCCAATCTCATCTACACATTTATGGGAGAAAGACTTCTCAGTGCTTATGTCTAGAAAAATGAAAAATAAGAATTGTGCTAAAGTCCTGTATTGTTCCTGAAATAAATATTTGCCTTCATATAGGAAGTAATTTTTCAAAACACAGCCCTGACCATCTCATTAATAAAGTTCCAATAAATTTAATTTTTATATTTAATGGTTATCAATAGTTGCTACATGTTTTTGGTTAGGATCCATCTTATGTTAATAATAGTAATAAAAATTTAATCCAGATGTAATGTTTTTAAACTTAGAAGATTATTAATTCAAAATTTGTTTTTAAATTTTAATGTTCTGACACTATAAGATGACCAATAAAATCTTCAAAGCATATTACATTGATAAAATTCTGTGAGACAAGTCAGTGAAGTATATGAGTTGAAAGAGAGAAGGAATAGTGTACAATTTTCAACCAATAACTTGTTCTCATATTTTGAAACAGACAATAGTGAGAATCAAATCATTATACTATTTAGATTCCCAGTGGATATACTTATAAAATTATTTAACCATTTAGTTTTAAAATGTCCACATTTATAATATGCCAGAAATTATGTTCTTTGCATCTCTTTAAATGTATGCTAAAAAATGTAAGGCCTATAGTTTTTCCAGAACTCTAGAAGTCTTTCAAGGTTCAGGGAGCAAAAACAGAAATAAAAATTTTACAAAAGGAGCTTTCTGCTTTGTTTCTCCTGCCTCGTCATTATCTCTGAAATTAAATGTGCTTTCCTGGATCCACTTTCAGATTTTGCTCTTTGATTCCCTCTCCCCTTAGAAACAGTTCCTGAACAGCTGAGTTTGTCAAATCCCTGAATTGTGGCTTTCATGAACTTTACAAGCAAATATGATATTAATTACTCACTTTGCCATCAAACTCATTACAGTGTTCTTTCAAACAGCAATCTCCTCTAGCTCTTTTGAAATATGGTTCTGTGATTATAAAAATTCATCTTGCATTCTAGTTACAGGCTTTTCACTTTTCAATTCTAAAATACAAATGTGCTGCTTTGATTCTGGAGCAGATTTTTAGGAATGATCCCTCTTGAAGTGTCTTCTCAAATATGTTGTAAAGTCCAGCATGGCAAAAAAAAAAAAAAAAAAAAAAAAAACAGAAAAGGGAGAAAGAAAAAAGAGGAGGTGATGAAATGGTATGATGATATCAGAGGAGATGGGCCACTTAAAGAAGCAGGCCTTTTCAAATATGGGATTGGCTAAATCTTATCACTAATTCACAACAGGGATATAACATGAGTTATTTTCCATTTGAGAAAAAGGTACTTATTGTTTAATATCGTTCTTGTCCCAACAGCAAAACTAGCCTGATTTCTTGCATGGTTTTCTTTCTGAGACAAGAAATGCCTAATAATAAAACAAGGGGGAAAATGCATTTCTCAAGGTCTAATGACCTTTATAAGGCCCCATGACGTCTCTGTAGACCTCAGTTTTCTTATCTGTAAAGTGAGAAGATTCGTCTAAACCAGTTATTTGAAGAGGGGCAGGAGAGGGGCAGGGAGGGCAGAAGAGAAAGGCCAAAGGCAGTGTGTGTTTTTGTTGTTGTTGTTGTTTGTTTTGTTTTGACAGAATACCCACACCCAGCATGACTTTCCAGATTCTGACTTAAGCTGCACCCCCTGGCCCCCACACCTCCAGTAACAATGAGAACTTCTACTGTGGGAATTTGTGTCCCCCTCCTTGGAAGAGGACAAATGGCCAGAAACACAATTCACAATTTTCATGATCGCTTCCAGCAATAAGATTCCATGACTTTTTAGCTATGACTAGAAAATTCATTGATATTCATTTATTTCCCTTTTCGGACGTCCTTTGTCTCTGGCAAACATCACCATTTACCGTGTTTCCCCAAAAATAAGACCTACCCATAATATGAGCCCTAGCAGGATTTCTAAGCATTTTTGCAATAGAAGCCCTACCCCGAATATAAGACTTAGTGATGGGCGTGGCTATGAAAATAAGCCCTGGTGATGGGCGTGGCTATGAAAATAAGCCCTAGTGATGGGCGTGGCTATGCAGCGCATCTGCACAACCCATGCATGTCGTCATGGAGCGGGAAAGAACATGAGCAGCCCTTCTCATCTGCCCCGTGAGAGCTCTATGGCTCCACATGAAAGATTGGGGCCAATGATTCAAAAGGAAATAGAGTCGCAAGACATTCGGGATGGAATTTGGAGTTTGGAGAGTGATGATGATGTTTCAGAAGATGATGACTTAACTCTATTTGAATACATGTAGATTGTTGTGCCATACTTAAAAAAAATAACACATCCCCTGAAAATAAGCCCTAGGGTGTCTTCTTGAGGATAAATAAATCTAAGACCCTGTCTTGTTTCGGGCAAACACGGTACTCCTCGCAGCCTAAAAAGAGCATGAAGTATATGCCTGGGGTTTGGGCGGGGCAGTGAAAAGAGAGATGAAAAGAGGTATGTATTTTCAGTAGCTCTGAAGCTCAAGGGCTGCATTCATCTGTAGCTCTTTATCAACTTGGTTCAGATGAGCAGTTTTGTGCATTCGGTTGGATAAATGCAATGCTATGGTTCTACTCCCAGTTGTAAGAATGACAAATGAGGTGAAGGACATAAAGGAATGTGGTTCTCTCTCTCTGCCTCTCTCTCTCTCTCTCTCTCTCTTTCTCTCCTTTCTATTCCACTTTAGTACAGTAATTTTAGGCCTCTGGGTTTGAGTTTAGCATAGTGACCATTGTCACTTTCATGACTTCACAATTCTCCCAGCTTAACAAAATACATATACACACACACACACCACACAAGAAAATTTTAAAGATTCTCTTTTCACTCCTCTTGAAACCTGTTACAAGATACATGTCAAAAGGAGCTACAAAAAGATGAGGTTGCCAGATAAGGTGCTTTTTCTGAATCAAAGCAGCTCCCAGACAAAACGAGGCCCAGACTTGGTGGTCAGCTGTCAGAGTGAAACTGAATTCAGCAGTAGCAAGGGACCAAGCATGTCAGGCTACAAAGTCTTCATCAGGAATCCGAGAAAACCTTCAATGCAGTAGCTTTGGTGTCAGTTAAAGCAGACGTGCCCAAGTAGAGAAAGACGATGTGGGAAATCAAGGAAGAAAACATCCTACAGACGAGAGGGAAAAAAATCTGTTCTCTCTCCAACTAGCCTTTCTTTAAGTCATGTTCAGGGGTTCCTGCCCTCAACATAGGTTTTCCCCCCGCGACGATGGGCTGATGGAGATGTCTATGTCCCTTAGGTCTAGTGACTTCTTTTCATGGCTCCGAAGCCTGCAGTCACTCCCATTTAGAAAATCTCCTGTATCCTTTTGGATTACGCTTGATCTCTTTTTATCTAATTAATTACATCTCAGGAACCAAGAAGTAATTACATTAAGAACTTGGAGGCACGCCTCCAGGAATGTCACGATGGCTTTCTGTTTGTTTGCTTTAAAGCAAACCAGCACTCTGGAACGTGGTTCAGAGGAGCAGTTTTGTGCATTCGCTTGGATACAATGCTATGCAACGGTTCTTCTACTCCCAGTTGTAAGAATAAGAAATGAGGTGAAGGACATAAAGGAATGTGGTTCTCTTTCTCTTTCCTTTCTATTCCACTTTAGTACAGTAATTTGAGGCCTCTGCGTTTGAGTTTAGCATAGTGACCATTGCCAAATGTTTGTTTACTCGAGGCTCAAGTGGGATGAAAAGCAAGGGGGAAAAAAATAAAAGCCAGAACATTCCAAGGACTAGCACGTGTCAAAGCACAGAGGAACAATGCAAATCTTTGAGGGAACTTTTTTCTTTTTCTTCCTTTTTAAAAAACGTCAGTCTAATAAATGTCGAAGACTATTTGCTAAAGTGTTAAACTATGGAACTGCGCTGAGATTTCTCTTTCACTAGTCTACCCTCCTAGGCTCCTGTGAACATCTGTGCCATGTGTACAGGCCTCTCCCAAACAGAAGGAAGCAGGCCCAAAAAGAATGCGCTCTCATAAAAGTTGTAAATATGTTTAAGAAATTCTCTGAAGCTCCTAAGCCACTTGATTTCCTAAGCAAGGCCTCTCATTACATTAACCATCATTTAAGTAAGGAGCAGGTGGGTAGAATAAAGCCAGAGGGAAGAAAAGCAGAGGAAAAGGGAAGGTGTTAAGTGATGAAATGGAAATTGGGTGATTAATGGAACAAAGACTTTAGAAAGTAATAAAGAGTTTTTCCCTAGGGGCAGAAAACAGGAAACAACAAAAATAAGTACCCAAGTGGCAACACAGTAAAATAAGAGAGTAGGACAAAGAAACAGGGCAGAACAAAGAAATGCTCGTTTCAGCATAAGCATTATTTAAAGATGCAAAGGATTCTGGAACTTATCATTTCGGAGCCACTTGTTTAAACAAAAATAAATCTATGTTGCCTGCTTTCCTAAAAGTTGCTTACTGATAACGGGCCATTAATAACTAAGAGCCTGCAGCTACTCAGGTATATGGAAAGCAGACTCTTGGGTTGTTCGAAACATTTCTTTCTAAGAGAAAGTTGGTTGATTGCGTCAGAGTCCCCAAGGACCTTCAGCTCTGTGGTTCCTTTGCTAATGAAACAAGTGCCTGGATTTTTCACAGCAACTGCACACTGTAAACCAAGCTTCCCAGTACTTTATGTGTGAATTATCCGTGTATTGCTCAAACTAAAGGCAAATGCATACGAGGCGTACCTGCAAATTATAAACACCATCTCTTCTAAAAAGTCTGCACAGAGATTAGGAACACAGACACAAGTCACGAATGGGAGATGTCCAGCTCTCTCGAAAAATCTGGGCCGGTACACATGCAAAGGCAAAAACATCACAAAACAACTCTATTGCAATAAAAGTAATGAGAACAACTGAAAATAAAATAGAAGTCTCGCCGACTGTGTGTACGTGTGCTTCCATTATTTTGAATATTAGTGCTTGAAGGAAAGCAAGTTTGATTAGAAGATGAGCTGGATAAATACATGAGTTATGGAGATTCTCAAGGGAACATATTCAAGGACCTGTGATGCCTCATAATGCAAGTTTTGGGAAAATGAGGCCTTTTTTGCCAGGGCGGTTTTGGTTTTTTCATTTCTGTGAAGCAGGTTTATCATTCACACAATCTGTACCCCCACCAGTCACGATTAGGGACATTTCTGTGCTCACATCAGGCATCCTGAAAACAGAGTCCAAAATTCATTCAATTTTGCGCACTTGGTTGTCTAGTATGCTCTACAAATGTCCAAGAAATATAGAAATGAATGATTTGCTGAAATAAGATTCTGAAGAATTTGGTAATAGGGTAGGGTATTATCTTCTAGAAAGATGCAGATTTATTCTGTAATATCCCTCAGAATCATAAGAAATAACCAGCTGATAGAGAGAAGGAACATCTCTACCTTATGTAGAAGTGACTGAAGAAAAATAAAATTTCCACAAAATACTGGATGGGCAAGATGATAACAAAGCAAACTCCAAAGTTGGGAAGTTCTACCACCAAAAAGGGCAAAAGAAGATATGGGAGGAGCCAACAGCAATAGCTCTGCTGAAATTCAACACTAAGACTTGAGCCCTAAGACAAATTGATAAAGATTATAATAACAGTAATTATCTATTGAATACTTCCTATGTGCCAGGCAGTATCCATGCCTTATCTAATTAAATCTTCATAACAACCCTTTTAGGCAAGGACTTTCATCATCCTCATTGTACAGTGAAAGTGAGGCTAATTTTCGCAGAGTCACCCACCTAGTATGTGACAGCACCGTGACTTAAAAACTCCACATCTAACTCCACAAGGCGCCCTAACGAACACAGCACTGAGATGCACGTGACCAATTAAATGAAAAAGCCTTTGAGGTTTGTCTTCCCAATTTAGAACACATGAAGGAGAATTCTAGAACCTTCCATGGTCAGCAAATAGCAAACCAACTTGGCCGTTAGAAAGTGAAACGCCATTGATTCTAGTTTGAAAGAGAGGTAAACCTCCACTTTGTAGTTTCTCCAGATAGTTATTCAATATTGTTTTTTCTAGGTTTAACAGAAAAAAGGGGATTGGACTGGGAAATCCCTCCTGAGGCCCAGGAGACTGCCGGGAAGTCACAGTTCCATAAGGAACAGCCTATGACGTCCATCCACACGACAAATTATTCCAACGATGAAAGTTCAAAGACTTGTAAGGTTACTCAGATAAAATAAGACAGAATCTTTCCAATATTATTCTTTTTGCTATCAAGCCAAATTATCAAAAACCAATTTATACTAAATTATAAATGACAACATAATTTCATCACTACTATGCTGTTCATATTTTTGTTTTTATTTATGTTGCTCTGACCCATGACCCCAATACACGTTCTCATTTAAATCTCTGTCCTAACTATTCCCATTGTCTCCTGGGTCCTCATTCTCTCTCAATGTGTCTATCTTTGGTAAAACTGAAAATAGTTCAGCCCGATCACATAACAGATAAACCTTAAATAAACCAGACAGAGTGGCACTAAGATTCTAAATTAGACCAGCAGTCATCCTCACAGTAATGGAATAAATAAAGCGTGAACAATTAAATAAAATGACAATTTTGGATTTGAAGGTTGGTTTTCCTGTTTTGACATAGTAAAAGAAAAAAAATAGGCTAACCTTCCTTAGGAAAAATCTTTCTTAGAAGGAATGTGTTTATTTTTTTTTTTAATCTATCATATCTAATATATCAGCTACAATGCACCCGTATATACCTCATATTTATATGTATGTATTGTCCATTATATGCACTGTTATAAAATATAGAGAGATTAGTTCAAACAGTTATAGTGGGTATATTAATAAAAAAGAACTTTCTCTGCCTGGGTATGGTGACTCATGCCTGTAATTCTAGCACTTTGGGGGGTCAAGGGAGACGGATCACTTGGGGCCAGGAGTTTGAGACCAGCCTAGGCAACATAGCAAGACCCCGTCTCTTCAAAAAATAAAAATATTAGCTGGGTGTGGTGATGTGCACTTTCAGGCCTAGCTACTCGGGGGGCAGAAGGATTGCTTGAGGAGTTTGAGGTTGCAGCGAGCAATGATGACACCACTGCGTTGTAGCCCAGAAAACAGAGTAAGACCCTGTCTCAAAAACAAAAAAAAACTTTATCAGCTGGGCTTAAATCATATCTGGCAAATCCCCAGTATAAAATGATTCAGTTATTCTCTTTTTCATACCTTTGAATGTTCTAAGCGATAACATTCTAGGAATGGTAGGGGCATGCAAGAGGTAGGAGGGAGGACAGAAAAAGCAAGCCGGTAAGAAATACATTCTGAAAATAAAACCAATCAGTAAATATTAATATATGTTGGCCAGGCACGACGGCTCACACCAGTAATCCCAGCGTTTTGGGAGGACGAGGCGGGTGGATTGCTCGAGGCCAGGAGTTTGAGACCAGCCTGGACAACATAGCAAGACCTCATCTCAATCAATCAATCAATCAATCAATAGCTATGACAACAAAAATCTGTAGAATAAATAAAATTTTAAATAATAAGTATATGCTGAGACTCATCTCTTCAACATGGTGACTATGAAGTCTACTAGACTGCCATACGTAGGAACAGAAAAATTGCTCTTTTAGCAGCACGTTATGAAGTTCCAACAATGGAGTGAATCGTGGGTTCTTTCACATGTATGTTCTGTGGGGTGTGAGGCTACCAAGCACACTTAGTTCTCTTTATACCTTAGTGTTTTCATGCAAAAGATTATTTTCTTTATGGCTTTAAACAATACCCAGGAGCTGACTTCCATGAACCTTTTTCACATTCCTAACTCAGAATTCTCTGGGAAAATCTGTCCTTTCTTGTTCTCTTCATGTTAGACTACCTGGTCTCCAGGCACTAGAGTAAAAGGAATGTCTAAGGTAACATCTTCATTTATTCATTTGATTTTTCATCTTGGGCAGCATGATAAAAGCCAATCAAATTGGGAAAATAATGGCATATTATAGTATATTTTATCAAATTAAGTTTATGATGCAAACAGAAAAGATTCTGCTACATATAAGGGTTTTATATGCTTGTCATCTATAGGCATCTTTGCAAAACAATCTAACAAAGAGTAAGTCTTAAAAATAAATCTATTACTGGGGGTGGAAAAAAAAAAGGTATAAAGCTAAACTGCAAAGGACATTTTTTTAAAAAAAATATACTAAGATTTTTATGTGAAATTCAACCCTGTTCTCCCTAAAAAAAAAATCCTAATCAAACAATAGAGAGACAAACTCTAAATACTAACTTTCTCCCATTCAACACTAGAAAACTGACAAGATTAGGTCTTCAAAGAGACTGAGCTAAGAATTCTCCTAAGCTTTAAATTCTCTGCTAAGGCTAGGTTTTATTTCTTGAGGGAAGAAATTCTGTTTGGTGTTTCTTTTTCTTTTTAAGAAAAAAGAAACTATAATTATAGGTTTATGGTTACATTTGTGGAACAAAGTATGGCTAAAGAAAGAAAAACATCAAGAAGCTGATTATCACTAAATATATAAAGATGGAATATTCTAACAATACCAGGTGAATATATGCTATAACAAAACTGTAATTTAAATCAAGCTATCAAAATATTTCAAAAGAGAACAAATTTTATGATTTTCAAAGTTGATCTTTAAAATGATATATGATCATAGCTATTAACAATACGCTGTAAAATAAAATATGCTAAACATTGCTTCTGTTAATAGCCACGACAGTTTTCTCAGAAAACGTTCTTTACAGAGCAATCCTGCCTCATGTACAAGAGACAGCCTCACTTCTTTGAGCCTCAACCTTAACCACGTGTCATTGTTTTCAAGTCAGCGATTAGCAAAACTATGGAAATGATAATATTTTAGACATCACCTTGTCAATATCCATCAATTGTCAGTAGAGAATATTCCTTTTTCACCTTCTCTCCAACCTTCACTTCCCAGTTAGACGTTATGTTTCCATCACTATATAGCTCGGCCATCACAAACAGGAAAATGACCAATGTATCATTCGTACGTGCAAAATCTGAAAACATCTCCTTCAGGGTAATATGCTCTGTCAGTCCTCTGAAGATCAAGACAGGGGTGAGGATTTATTAGGCCCAGCCACACAGGACTTATATATCATGGGCTGCAGGACAGAGCTTATTAACTGATTTCACTGGTCAAATAACTGAATGTAAAAAGGGAAACGTTTGACTGGCTGTGGTCAAACATGATTGTCACTGCAGTAGATTAAAGGCCCAGAAGTATCCTTAGTTAGGTCAGTGCCCAAATGTCATTCCGTATGCTTTTGTTCTTCATGGGCAATGTCGCAAGTGCTGGATGTGTGAAAATCTAGCCTGAACTGAGGTTGGAATGTTAGTTTGCTTTCACCTTTTGAATGGATAAGGACCTTTGACATGAAAATCCTATCTCTTTCTTATCAACAAGGCATTGACAGCATTCAGATTCACAGATCAGACTTGGAAATACGGAAAGTGTTCTCTATGTTAGATAAAATATGGAATTATCCAGGGAGTAGATATTTATTGAGTTCATGAATCACCCAAACTTTGACTCTGCTGTTTGCCATCTACCAAGGGGTAGAGAGAACTAAGAAATGGAAGTTAAGCTCAAATTGCTCAGGTAATGCTTGTTCATATATCTGGTGACTATCTTATATGGAGAAAGACAGGAATAAGAAAGAATAGATTGGGCGATTGTAAGTAGATTCTGTTGTCTGTAGTTCCAACTCCTAAGTATTACTTTTCAAATAGCTAAGGACTACAATTTTCAAAAGGGTTACCCTTTCTAAACTCAGGAAATAACAATGCAAAGAAATAATTATTAAATAAATAAAAGTATATATTGATGTTTACCCAACTGTATAATTTTTTTGCATTTTATATGTTATATACACAAAAATGTATTGGCACATATTCCCTAAATGTTAAACAAAAAACTTGGTTATATCTGGGTGATAGGAGAAGCTATTTTATTTCTACACTTTTATGCATTTTCTGTTGTTCTGCAACAAGGATGAAATGATTTTATACTCCAGGGAAAGAAAGGGGCATTCTCTCACCACCACACTTCCCTTAAGAAGAAGAATGAGGAGGAAGAGAAAAGAGAAATACGGTAAAAGAGCCTGCGTTGCAGTCCTTATCTGCAATTCCTCACTCCCTCTCACCTCTGCTGTTCCCAGCAGAAGTCATGAGTGTTTGTGGGGCTTGAGTGTGAGCCCCAGATCCACAGCTGACCTATGGATGCCTCCAGTTCTCTCTAAGCCTCAGTTTCCTCTTCTATAAAGTGTAGGTAACCGGCTGGGCACTATGGCTCATGCCGGTAATCCTAGCACTCTGGGAGGCCAAGGCCAAGGCTGAGGTGGGAGGATTGCTTGAGGTCAGGAGTTCAAGACCAGCCTGAGCAAGAGCAAGGCCCTGTCTCTACAAAAAATAGAAAAATCAGCCAGGTGTGGTGGTGTGCGCCTATAGTCCCAGCTACTCAGGAGGCTGAGGCAGGAGGTTGCAGTGAGCTATAATGACACCACCGCACTCTAGCCCAAGCAACAGAGCGAGACTCTGTCTCAAAAAAAGAAAAAAAAAAAAAAAAAAAAGCTAGAAGAAGGAGTACAAACAGACAGGATAATGCACATAAAGCTCTTAGCACAGGGCGTGGGCTGCACCATTTTTTTGCTAGTCTCGCCTGATCTTGGAAATCTTAAGACTTATAAAATACTTTACATCTTACAATCAGCTTTAACAAACTGTAAGTAATTTAATTTGTAAACTGAAAACAAAACGCAGAGCTAGGATGCAAGCTTCAACCTACCGTACCCCAAGTCTGATAACCAAACACCACTCTTGAGTTGGACAGACCCAGCTGTGTCCTGGAGCCACATTCTACAGGCATGCCTCCAACTGCCAAGTTTCAGAAACCTTGCAAGCCAGTTGTTAAACACACCTATTGCTTAAAATTAAGTTACGTAATTAAATAAACTATAATCAAAGTATTTTTAATGGTAATAAGTACCCGAAATTCATCACATCCTAATTCTTTTACTATTATCTATACTCTTTAAGGTTATTTGCTTCTGTTGGTATCTGTAGAGTAGAAATGCTATATAATAGAGTACTACTGTGTATTTCTTCCCAATTCCATTTTCAGTAAAGTCTCATGGCGGCTTGAAATTGGCTGAATCAGCAAATGCTACAAATTAAGACTTGATATTGCATTGTTGACTTGAGAGTAATTGAGAATACACAGTTTGACGTAAAGTATGCCATATCTGTGGCCGTTGTACTCCAAATAACACACAAAGGAAGGGAAGACATATTCTTCTACTATTAAAAACTATTATACAATGGTACTGATTCGTCATTTGCAAACATACAACTGGCCATGAATATAGAGTTTGGCAAAATCAACCAAAGCACTGTGTGAGAGAATCTACTGGCCATCAGGAATTTACAATAAATACAATTAATAAAATAATCATTTTATTTTATTAATATTTATCAGTTACGTGCTACACATGCTTTATATCAGTGATATTTATAATAAACACACATGAATATGCATGCACATACACATGTTTTTCCTATAGAGCCAGTTGTTCAACCTTTAGCAGCACACCACTAAACTGACCATTGCCTAGCACTCTGGGAGGCCGAGGCGGGCGGATCTCTCAAGGTCAGGAGTTCGAAACCAGCCTGAGCAAGACAGAGAACCCCATCTCTACTAAATATAGAAAGAAATTAATTGGCCAACTAAAAATATATAGAAAAAATTAGCCGGGTATGGTGGCACATGCCTGTAGTCCCAGCTACTTGGAAGACTGAGGCAGGAGGATTGCCTGAGCCCAGGAGTTTGAGGTTGCTGTGAGCTAGGCTGATGCCATGGTACTCTAGCCCAGGCAACAGAGTGAGACTCTGTCTCAAAAAATAAATAAATAAATAAATAAACCGTTGTTCTAAAGAAGAACCTAGAAGCTCCCAAGTAGAGCCTTAGGCTTCAAAGCACTAAAGTTGGCACGTAAAAGGGTAAAAAAGTTTTAGCTTCAGTCGAGTCTACCCCAATTAGATTATTATATTTCAATACGCTACCCTGGATATTCTGATCCTCGCGATAATGAAGCAATAAGCTCACAGCTTCAAGTTCCGCCATCATTATTGAAAATTCACTATATAGAAACAGAAGTTAGGAAAAGACAAGCTAGCTCTCTACAATTCACGGAAACACTGGAGATACAAAGATAAGGAAGATATGGCCCCTCCCTGCCTCCAAGACTCTCGAGCAGGGCGGACAAGCACCTACGCCCATAGTGTAAGGGGAACGCGCTGGTAGGTAGACAGTGCTAGGGCATGACAGGGGAGAGGGCCCATGAGTTCACATGCCAGCCCTGGTGATGGCACCAGTGTCATCTGCCTCAAAGCAAGCAAGAAAGGGGGGAGGACAGTCCCACGGACAAGGAGAAACCTGTAGAGAATAGCGTAATAGTTAGGAAGGAGGATTCTAGAATCAGACAGCCTGGGCTCCAACCCAGACTCCCTCACTGTGTGACCGTGGGAGAGTCAATCGGCCTCTCTAAGCCTCTGTTTCTTCATCTGCTAAGAGGAAGATGGCAACTCCCGACAGCACTGTAGTGAGGGTCAATCGAGACGACATGTGTAGAGTGCTTGGTCCAGTCCACTATCCTTCAAAAGTGCTCAACATGTGCCACCTGCCACTGTGACTGCTGTTGTTAACCTTGGCAGGGGTCCCCAAACTTTGTAAACGGGGACAGTGCACTGTCCCTCAGACCGTTGGAGAGTGCGCACTGTGGGCCCGGGACGAGTCGGCTGCTAAGCAGGACAGGCAGCGGCGGCAAAAACACCTGGCAGTCCAGATAAATGTCCTCGGTGGGCCGCATGTGGCCCGCGGTCCGTAGTTTGAGGACGCCTGGCCTTGAGTGTTTAAATAAGTTGTCTTTCTGGGGCAGGGAAGGGTGCAGGAATTGGAAAGGGCATTCCAAGAAGAGAGAAGACAATAAGCAAAAAAACAGAGCACATGCTGGGCCAGTTGGTAGTCCTGAGATACCGGAACATTCCTGGAGGTTCAAGTCAGGCACGACTTCAGCAGAGAAAGAGAGAAGACTAGAACTGGGCTTTTCCAGAAAGTTTTTTTAAAAAAAACACCCATTCCTTATTCTCTTCTGGGGAAAACAAAACAAAATTGGGTTTTTAAGATGATTTTTATCCCTCCTCTCCTGACAGGTACTGTAAATTGTGCCTCCGATAAATTGTGAAGAGCCTATAAGGGAATGATAAATCAGGCAATATTACATATATTCATCAGTTCCTTAATTGTTGTTAAATACTAACAACACCTAAAATTGATCTGCACCAAGATTTACCACTCTGACAAAAATCCACCTGGAAAAGAGCACATGATAATTAAGAAGACGACCATGGATTTGCAGCGATGCGAGGCGTCTGAGCAAGATTTAAACTCCTCCCTGAGGGAATAACTGGGTGATGTTTATTCTGTAGATGAACAATGTGATTATAACAATGGAAAAGATTGATGAGATATTTTTTACTGTGGGAATCTGATTTAGCCAGCTATCTCAGGTAACAGCAGGATGCAGAACTGGGTTTTCCGGCACCAACAGGAAATTCTTTGTGAGGGGTAACTAGCAGGCATCTTCAGTGACCTCAAAAAAAATGAATTCCAAGTCAAATAGACACATCAGGCAGCTACAAAGTGGCATATATTAAAAATATATATATATATAATTTAACAAAAAAAATTTCTAAATTAAGCACAACTGAATTAAACCAAATTAGAGAGAAAAGGTAGAAAGAGAATCACATTCTTATCGTAGATAAGGAAATAAATTTTTCTCTTTTTGTGGTCTTTTGGGTCTACAGGTTGTTACATGAACTAACAAGTTATTTTTAGTAATCTCTTCAGTCCAGGAAATGAGGAACCGCCTACCTGGCCTACGTCCATAAGCACACAAAGTAAAAGCAAGGCCCAATATCTATTCTTCTAGAGCCTCCTGCTTAAAGGGTGAAGAGGTATTGCCTGGGGGCTTGTTAAACACACAGACTGTTGGCCTCCACCCTAGACCTCCTGAATCAGAATCTGCATTTTTAACAAGATGCCCACGTGATTCCTTTAAAGCATGAGAAGTAATGCTCTAGTCTAGAGAGACATTTGTTCATTGAGTCATTGGGTAAATAAACTTTCAAGATCCGTAATACCCAATATGGTAGGTCGCCCCTGGCCACACATGCCTATTTAAACTTCAGTGAGTTAAATAAAACCAAGTAAAATTTAAATTCAGGGGCTTATTTGCACTAACCACATTCTAAGTTCTCAGCTAGCACATGTGGCTAATGTCTACTAATGTACACATTCCTCATCATAGAAATATCTATTGGACACATCACCAAACAAAAGAAGACGAAGATCCTTGTACTCACAAACTTCAGTCCAGGGGCGGGGAAGCAGATCATAAACAACAAACGTAACAGTGACTAAATTAAATGGTATGTTAGACAGCCAAACACTAAGGACAAAAGCAAACAAACAAACAAAAAAAAAAAACAGCAGAGTTAGAGGGAATCAAAATAAGGGAGAGACAGAGGAATTTTTAATACGGTGGGTCTGGTAGCTTCATGGAGGTTACATAGAAGGAGAGGTGGGGCTGTGAGTTAGAGGGGAGAACATTCCAGACAAAGGGGAAAGCCTGTGCAAAGGTGCTAGGGCAGGTATGTTTGAACAACAGTAAGAGGCCCATGTGGTTGGAGGATTTAGAGAGGAGGGGGTCAGTAAAAGGGTAGGGAAACAGAAGGGTCCCAGTCCTGGTTAGGGAGAAGGGACTCCTTATTGTGAAGGACTTTGTCTTTCACGTGGAGTAAAGTAAGGAGCTCCGGCAGGGTTGCGTGCAGAGCAGAGACATGCTTTCGTGTCATCTCTAGATCAGCAACAAAAAGGACCATTAGCAACAGTTATTTGTTTGTTTTAATTCAAGGTCATATTCAGATGCAGAAAGATACTGTCTTTGTCACCGAAAACTCAGCACTTGTCCACGAGGCTGCATCAGAAGAACGAGGACAAGTGGTTTGGAGGGAAAGAATGATACGTTTATTACTTTGCTGGCAAAGGAGGAGAAATGGTAGACCTTCTTGTCTCAAAATCCAAATTTCCTGAACATAAGCAGAAAAACAGAGCTTTTGAAGGGAGGGACCCTTAGTTCTAGGCTATTGTGGTTAACTATTCTAATCTTCCCATTTCTGCCAAACACAAACCCCCACCTGGGCCTCCCAGGGGACAGGAGCCGTGGCTCATGGCTATAATCCTAGCCCTCTTAGAGGCCGAGGCAGGTGGATCACTCAAGGTCAGGAGTTCGAAACCATCTTGAGTAAGAGCGAGACCCCGTCTCTACTATAAATAGAAAGAAATTAATTGGCCAACTAAGAATATATAGAAAAAATTAGCCGGGTATGGTGGCACAGGCCTGTAGTCCCATCTGCTTTGGAGGCTGAGACAGAAGGATCGCTTGAGCCCAGGAGTTTGAGGTTGCTGTGAGCGAGGCTGATGCCACCGCACTCACTCTAGCCTGGGCAACAGAGTGAGACACTGTCTCAAAAAAAAAAAAAAAAAGAAAAAGTCCTTCTTCCTGGCCTGAGGTAGGGATGAAGGTTTCAGTTCTCAAAAAGAGTAGTGGAAATTTCGAAGAAACAGAAAATATCTTTGCTGGTATTTTTGTTTGTTTGTTTGCTTGTTTGTTTTCTAGACCATTCCCTGTTACATCTTCATTGGCAAAATGACTTTATTTACAAGTTTTGATAACCACCAGAGCTTGTTAATGAGATACAAACAGAAGTCATTAAAATTTATCACTGTAAAATTCAGATACCTTTTCAAAGTCTCCATTAACATGCAGAGTTACAAGGTCTTACCTGTTACCACCCAGAATCTCGAACCTACTTGCTATAAACACTTTCAGCAAATCCAGAGGAATGCAAATCAGAGTTTCCCAGCTGCCCAAAAGATGGAACTCCAACTAAGTGTCTCACCCTCAAAACCTATGGATTCCTTTCTTACTAATTTATATGTATTTCTTGGAGACTGGGAAATCTGTTAAACAGTTTCAAATTTTTCTTTTTCACCCAACCTCATGTAAATTGATTTCATCTAACTCTATTTATGATCCCAGTTAAGTGTCAAAGCTTTGAATGTCAGGGTATGGGTTTTATTTAAGTTTGATTTTCAGAGTTCCCAGACACAGTGACACATTTTACCCACAAGTGAGAATATTGTTATCTTGTAGGTACTCCAACTACGGCCCTATGAACTACAGGACATTGTAGCCCTTCTAGAAAATGCCATCATCAGCTTCAATGCCTATGTTCGCTTAGACAGCCACACAAAACTTGTATTGAACAGGCAATCCTAAAATGACTGAGAACCATCGCCTGAGATTTACTCCCTGGGGACCACCACCAACTGCGATCCAGCCAGAGTTGTAGCAGGGAAATAGAGTAAGGTCACCTTCAGTAAATTAAATCAAATGAGCAATAAATCACAGCATGCCGGGTCCTTGGGAACTCACTGCTCAGATGCTCACGGCAGGTGAGTGAATCAAGAAGCATCATTTTCATGCATCTGGGCATGGCATTTTTGAGCTACAGAACACAAGAGGAGATTGTAGCAACCATATTATTACCAGTTTGAGTGACGGGAGTCCAGAACTGGAGCAGCTTTGATATTATTTTATTCCTTCCTTCTTTCATTCAACCAACACGTATTGAGGACCTCCTATAAAAAAAAACAAAAAAAAAACGGTGCTATCTGCTGAAAATACAGACATTTATGGACTACAGTAACTTGTCCACATGAAAGGTTGCAGTTTTAGTTTTAACTTCCTCACAGCTCCCTCTGGGAGCCAGGAACCTTCCAGAACTAGGACACCTCAAGAGGTCTTTTGCGGACGGGAAGGATTTAGACTGTTGTAGAGTAATGAGCAACACAAGGCACAGTGGCAGAAGGCGAATCTTCACATGGGAAAAAGTGTTATGTATGCAATAAGTTCTATATTCTCCACCCTGAAGCCAGAGCGCCTGAGAACCTCTTTGGTTTCCATGATCCATCCACGGAAGTCACCTCTAAGAGTTGAAATACCCTTCCTCACCCGCATTTCAAACGGAGGAAGCACAAGGTGGCCAATCATGAGTCAAACATCGCTGGCAGAATATGCCTACATGCTGAGTGTTGGGGTGTTGGTATATACCATAACTGATGTGCTGGAACTACACGACTGGATGCTGCACCCATTTTGAAGGGCACCCCCCCTGTTTGGGCATGTATCTCTGGAGGAACTGAGCGAGGACCCCACTGTGAGACATCTAGGCACCTCAACCGAGGAGGAAAAGAAAGTTCCACACAATGGAGGAAAGAATTTCCCAAGAATTTCCAAAGAATACAGGATCCCGCCCCTCCAGACAGTGACCCCCAGCCCCACCCTGCCTGGTCACTGGCCGATTATCCTACCTTGCCTGGACCCCATCTTCCAGGGACTGGAATGAAGATCAGGACTTCTGGAACTTCCCAGCTGATACTGCTGGGGCTGAGAGTCAGTGATCTCTCAAAGAAGCTGGGGGCTGCCTATGGAAGAAGACTGGTGTTCACAGCTACCCCCAGCTCCTCTCACCTCCTGTCCCTTCACTTCCAACAGAAAAAGTCAAAAGCAGCTGACTGGGAAGGGCAAAGGATTTGGGACCAGAGGGGATCGTTGGAAGGGTGTGGGGTCTCGCCCTCCCTTAGCACTCCCTTCCTCTTATACAATCTCTCCTCAGCTGGAGTGCGGAATGCAAGGCCCCGCTGTCCATCTAAACTGCCTGCTAGGCTCAAACCACCTGTCTAAAGAAAAAAATCCTTTCTGGTACGGCAAAAGCAGAAGGAGCAGAGAAAACTATTTCCAAAGGCCAAACACATTCAGACACTTGAAGCGAGGGGCTAATAGGCCTGCAAAATCCACTGCCTGTAAAAAAGAAGATCCTTTCTGTTGCAGACAGGGATAAAAGGGACAGACAGCCCAGAACAGGGAAGCTATCACCCCAAGCCAAGTATGGTGCAGTAGTCAGGCTTCCCCAGAGAACTAGAACCAACAGGATTAAGTATAGACACGCGGTAAGAGACGTGTCGTGAAGGATTGGCTCATGCAGTTATGGAGGCTGAGAAGACGCATAATCTGCCATCTGCAAGCTGGGGGCCCGGGAAGGCTGCAGGAACAGTCCCCGTCCAAGCCCACAAGCCCATGAACCAGGACAGCCAATGGCATGAGTCCCAGCTCAGCCTCACAAGACCTCGGGCTCGAGAATTAGGAGCACCGATCTCTGGGAGCAGAAGAAGATGGATACACCTGCTCAGGTGACAGGGTGAATTTGCCTTTTTCTCCACCTTTCTGTTCTACTCAAGCCCTCAACGGGTCAGATGCTGCTCACCAGCATCGGTAAGCATGATCTTTATCCAGTCTGCTGATTCGCATGCTAATCTTTTCCAGAAACACTCTCACACATACAGAAATGATGGGCACCCCTTAGCCCAGTCAAGTTGATGCAAAAATCCATCATCACATGTGTATTGCAACCCATTTTCGTAAGCAGTTTAATTGGACCACAGCTACGTTCATCTGTTTACATATTGTCTATGCCTGCTTTTGATACAAAAGCAGAGTTGAGTAGTTGCTACAGAAACTACATGGCCTATAAAGGTGAAAATATTTACTCTCTGGCCTTTTCCAGAAAAAGTATACAAATCCCTCGTCAAAAATTCCACTGTCCTATATGTTAATAGTAGCCACCAGTCACATGAAGCATGGCTAGTTCAAATTGAAACATGCTGTAAGTGTAAAATAGACACCAGATTTCAAAGAGTTGGCATGAAAACAGTGTAAACTATCTCTTCAATAATTTTTTATATTGATTATAGGGTGTAAACTAATATTTTTTGATGGGTTGGCCTAAATAAAATATATTATTCGAATTAATTTCATCTGATTTCTTTTTACTCTTTTCAATGTGGCTACTAGAAAATGTAGAATTATATACTGGGCTTGCATGTGGGGTTCACATTATATTTCTACTGGGCAGCACTGGCGTAGAAAGAAAGTCTCCAAAATGCATACAGAGCTTGGAGACAAGCTGAACAGAAAACTCTGTTCTCACCCCACCTCCCACTTTATCTCTATTTTTCAGACTCTGTCCCCAGATCTTTCTTTCAGTAGCTAATTATCCCAGTTCACAGACTCAAAAATCTGAAATTCTTACAAGGTCACTGCTGCTGAAAATTCAACAGAAGAAGATCTGTGTCCAGCGGCATTTCACACGAAGACAGGCCAGCGGCTGGGCTGTGGAGTGGACATCTGCTGTGTTTGCTGCCTGGCAACGTTCCTCCTACTTCAGCAGGGCGCTGTGCCAGCTCCACGAGGAAGACGCTCTCTGAAGCTTCCTGATCTACATAGAAGTTCACGTACACCAATTCACTTTCAACAAAGGCGCCAAGTCCATTTGATGGGAAAGGAATAGTCCTTTCAATAATGGTCGCTGGGGCCACTGAAGTAACCACGTACAAAGGTATAAAGTTGGACCCCTACCTCACACCGTATAGAAAAATTAACTCAAAGTGGATCAAGGCTCTAAGTGTAAGAGCTAAAACCGTAACAGTCTTCCAAAGAAAGCGTCGACATCACGACCCTCATATTTGGCGATGGATTCTTATATAAACACAAGCAACAAAAGAAAAAAATGGATAAATGGTACCTCATCAAAATCAAAAGCCTTTGTGCATCAAAGAACATTATCAAAACAGTGAAAAGACAACCTACAGAATGGGAGAACGTCTTTGTAAATCATGTATCTGATAAGGGTCTAGTATCTAGAATATACAGTATAAGGAAATCTTACAACTCAACAACAACAAAACTTTTTTTTTTTTTTTTAGTTTTTTTTAATGGGTAAAGGATTTAAATAGACTTTTCTCCACAGAAGACATACAAATGGCCGATGGAAAGATGAAGACATGCTCACTGTCATTATGGAAATATAAATCAAAACCACTATGAAGCACTGCTTCACAACTATTAGGATGGCTATCATTTTTGTTAATGGGAAACAGTAAATGTTGGTAAAGATAGGGAGAAATTGGAACCCTCCACATTCCTGGTGGAAATATAAAATAGCTTAGCCACAGTGGAAATCAGTTTGGTGGTTTCTCTAAAAGCTAAACACGATATTACCCTATAACCCAGAAATTCCATTCCTACGTATATATACCCAAAAGAATTGAAAATAATTACTCAAATAGGCACACATTCAGGCATGTTTATAGCAGCGCTATTCACAATAGCCAAAAGGTGGAAATAGCCCAAACGTCCATCAGTGAATCAAAGGATAAATTATGATAGATACATGCTATGGAAAGCTATTCACACCTAAAGCAATAAAGTTCTAATCCATACTATAACCTAGGTGAACCTTGAAAACACGCCAAGTGAAAGAAGCCAGACACAAAAGATCACATATCATATGATTCTATGTAAACATGAAATATTGAGAATAGGTAAATCCAAAGAGACACAACACAAATTGGTGGCTGACAGGGGTTATGGGAAATGAGGAGAATCTGCTCAATGGGTATGGAGTTTTATTTCAGAGTGAATGAAAATGTTTTGGAACTGGAGAGAGGTGACGGTTGCACAGCATTGTCAATTAACTAAATGCCACCGAATTGTTCACTTTAAAATGGTTAATTTTATGTTCTATGAATCTCATCTCAGTAAATTTTTAACTCATGTAGTTTTTGCATTCCATCCATCATAACTGTGATTTTTTTAAAATTTAAAATATACTTTGTCACTTACCCATTTCTAGTTCTCCCCTCCCCCCACAGAAATTGTAATAAAATTGACACTAGACTTTGTAAACTACCCCAAACTCACCCTGTAAATATCACTCTTCCACACGGTGAGCCAGAATCAGTTTCTGTTGCTTGCAACCAAATAACTTTAATTAATGGGGTACCTTGGTATGACAGTCAAGAAACCTGAACTCTAACTCTAGGTCTGCATCTAATTAGCTGCTCATCTCAGGAGAAATTAGTTGCATTAGCTTGGCTTCAGCTTCCTCACATGTAAATTAAAAGGATGAGATTAAATTATTCCTGAAGGCTTAAAATTCCATGAACGATATAAAATAACGTCGTCTTTCTTAATATTGTCCAAGAACAAAGTCATCGTCAGATAGTGGTGGTGTGATATTTTTCCAGAAACCAAAAAAGTAAATTTGCAAGGCAGGTCCTCACTCATCTGTTTTCCTCAATAATGTTTAGCGCATGCCTTCCAATCGATAAAATCCTTCAAAGGTCTTCAGTGTGACACTTTTCATCTCACTAATGTGGACAGGCAAATCAAGTGAAATGGTCAAAAACAATGCTCCAGATTTAACCTTGCATCCAAGTCTCCCAACCAAATCTTTGGATTGGGGTGTTGAGTCGCCCCAAGGCCACTTCAAAAGCTCCCGATGAGATTCGAAGGGCTGAGCAATAATTTGCCCCAAGAAAGCTTGGCTTCCTGTCTTGACTAGGCTGGTGTACATAACAGCCTTTCCTTCCTAAAAACAATAATAATGGTTTCTGTCTAGTGTCGTAAGCAGGAGTTTTAGAGATTACTAAGAATGATAAAGAAAAGATAAGAACAAGTTTTAAGCATTTTATCCAAAAGCTACAAAAGCATTATGTTGGAAAAGTCTGAGAAGTTTATTAGGTCAGACTAGGCCAGGCGTCCTCAAACTACGGCTTGCAGGCCACATGCAGGTGTTTTTGCCTGTTTGTTTTTTTACGCGGATTGCTCGAGGTCAGGAGTTCGAAACCAGCCTCAGCAAGAGTGAGACCCCATCTCTCCTATAAAATAGAAAGAAATTAATTGGCCAACTAACACATATATATAGAAAAAATTAGCCGGGCATGGTGGCGCATGCCTGTAGTCCCAGCTACTCAGGAGGCTGAGGCTGGAGGATTGCTTGAGCCCAAGAGTTGAAGGCTGCTGTGAGCGAGGCTGACGCCACGGCACTCACTCTAGCCTGGGCAACAAAGCGAGACTCTGCCTCAAAAACAACAACAAAAGAAATAGCGGATTTAGAAATCATGATTTTTGCAATCGCTTAATGAAATAATCGATTTAAGTAACAATCATCGATAGAAGAGATCGTTACATGAAAAATTAATGTGGAGCTTTCAGGTCCAATAGTTAGGCTGACATCTGATGGATATTAGCATCACTGAAAGTGGATCAAAACAGTAGATACCTCCTAATATACACGGATGACAAACACCCTCTGCAAAGCATTCTTGACCAGAACACTTACATTGAGTCAAATGTACAGCCAGCGTCCCTTAAAGGAAAAAGAGTAAATGAGCGAATTAAGTAACACCACGAGAAACTCAAATGCGTAACCTCCTATAAAACAACAGACCCTGTTTATGCAACACGTCAGTAGTGCAAATGGAGGCAGGATTTCTCTAGAGTAAGAGAATTCAGGGACATATGCAATTTCATGTACAGACCTCATTTGAATTTGGAAAAAAAAAAACAGAACAGTAAATGACATTTTCAAGTTAGCTGGGGAAGTTTCGATGTGAAGTGGGATTAGATAATACCAAATCATTACTGTTTATGTTGCTAAATACGATAATGGCGCCATGGTTAAGTACAAAAATGCCCATGTTTTTAGAGCTGCATTCTGAAGTCCATCAGAGGAAAGTGATATCTGCTATTCGCTTTTAAATACTTCAGAAGAGAGAAAGCAAGAGAGAGAAAGGAGAGAGGGAAAAAGAAAAAAATGAGGAAAATGTAGCAAACATCATGATGATTATTGAATCTAGGTAGACAATTTGCAGGACGTAGAGCAAAATAAAAATGCAGGGCCTCTTATTCATAAGTGATTAAGAATTTCAAAACAAAGCCGGGCACAGTGGCTCACGCCTGTCATCCTAGCTCTCTGGGAAGCCGAGGCAGGTGGATCACTCAAGGTCAAGAGTTCGAAACCAACCTGAGCAAGAGTGAGACCCCGTCTCTACTATAAATAGAAGGAAATTAATTGGCCAACTAATATATATAGAAAAAATTAGCCGGGCATGGTGGCGCATGCCTGCAGTCCCAGCTACTTGGGAGGCTGAGGCAGGAGGATCACTTGAGCCCAGGAGTTGGAGGTTGCTATGAGCTAGGCTGACGTCACGGCACTCACTCTAGCCTGGGCAACAAAATGAGACTCTGTCTCAGGAAAAAAAAAAAAAAAGAATTTCAAAACAGTGACATGTTTGTTTTACAGCCTCAAACCAAATATGGACCCTCACACGCCATAAGCTTGGTACAATTCTCAGGTTGCCTGCTCTTGAAACCTGCTGTGTGTTCTGCATGTAGGAATGTATTGTATTCTTCTACTTGTGCGTATTTGGGAAATCTCCAGAATACTTCAAGGGGTTCACTTAAAAAAATTAAGGAAGTAAAGATCATATGGAAAAAATGGCAAAAATTGTGAAGGCTGTAGATATGGGGCTACAATTTCCAAAATACTGACATGATCATGAAAAGCACACGGAGGTTGCCCAGCACACAGCAAATGCTCGATTTAGCTCCTGCCTCTACCAGCACCACTATTTTTACAAAGGCTACACTTGTAGCTACTAAAGAAACACCAATATTTTACAGAAAGATTGCAACAACATTTTCTGGAAAGATTACTTTAGATGCATAATGAAATCCTTCCTGAGAGATCTTCCTATATACAGAAAGTCTTAAACTTAATACTAAGCAAGATTTTTAAATTATATTTTGCTTCCTGGTACCCTAGACTCTCTAAAATTTGTTAGGAGTTGATTTTTGACTGTAGTTGATTCTACTGCAACATGTAGAACAGAGTATTATGAACAACTTGAAGATTGTTCCAAAAACCAGGCTGTTATTTGCAAGTCAGGCAACGTCAATTTTGGTAGTAAAGACAGAGCATCAAAGCGAAATGGATCCTTGTGCGTCTGAATCTTGGTGAATACTGCTTTGGTTTTTCTCAGATGAGGAAGGCCATGTGCAAACTTCCAATGGGTATAATGAAACCTCACTCTCCCCTTTAATTGCCCAAATTAAGCCCTTTTTGGATGACTTATGTCATATAAGTTTATATAAAGAATCCGTGCAAGAAGGTCTTCAAAAGTATAATGTTATGGGAAAGGCAATTTCCCGTTTTGGATTAAAACCTTCTCAAAAGAAACAAATTGTAAAAGTTAGATTATTGTGTATGACTTAAAACATCTGTTGAATCACAATGAAAACATCCATGACCTTAAGAAGCTCAGAGGCGCAATGATTTTACCAGCATCTACTAGAGCCTGTTCCCTAAATCAAGTTTCACAGACCCAGAGAATTTCTTAGCCTGTTTTCTAAACATCGGACAGAAAAGTACTCTTGAGGATCAGCAGGCTCAGTACAAACTTGATTTTGCACAAAGAGCAATTGAGGAAAAATGGATAAGCTCATGGACCACCAATTTCTTTGACCATCAGAATGACAATGGTTTTATTAAGTCCCATAAGAAAAGGTATATTTTTTTATACGTTAGACCATCTACTTTGTTAATTAAGTTGATGAAAAAATTGTCCCTGCCTTTTTTTTTTTTTAGACACTGTAATGTTAATATCTTGGCATGTTTGAATTGAGGCAACACAGAGTTTTCTAATTGTTAGTCTTTAACGAGATTAAGGGGTCTACATAGAATTAAGTGGACTGCACATGGCCCAAGGGCCGGGGGTAGCGGAGATGTGTGTGGTATCTGTTGCTTGTACAAGCCCTTTGCACTCGCTTGCTTTTTTCTCAATTCCTTTATTCTACTCAGGATTTAGTTTAAATACCCCAGATTTTACAAAGCATAGCAGTAGAATAAAAAACTGGAGTTTCTTTTCATACAAACTTATTTATTTGGATTCTTTTATATTTCAAATTATTGATACATTCAAAGAGTAATTTTAATGTCGAGTCACACTCGACATCCGAGTGCAAAAGGTTAAATATTTGCGCATGAAGTAGGGGTATAGGGTTCTCAGCCCCCATATCAGATGGTAAGAAGATCATAGGAGCTATTTATACTTCATTCTCCCTGGAAGCAAAACCTTTGCTTTTCTGAGGAGCCCATAACCAGCTGAAGGCCCATGCCGTGTATTTATGTATTAAACACATAAATCAGCACCACAATGCAGAGATCCAGCTTCCTCTCCTTTATTTTTTTATTTTTATTTTATTTTATTTCAGCATATTATGGGGGTACAAATTTTAAGGTTTCAAAAAAATGCCCTTTCCGCCCTCCCCCCACAAGTCTGAGCTTCCAGCATGACCATCCCCCAGACAGTGCACATCTCACTCGTTATATATGTATACACCTGCCCCCTCCTCCCTCTCCCCTGCCCAATACCCTATAGTATTATGGTTCTTATGTGTCCACTTAGGTGCTGCTCAGTTAATACCAGTTTGCTGGTGAGTCCATGTGGTGCTGGTTTTTCCATTCTTGGGATACTTCACTTAGTAGAATGGGTTCCAGCTCTATCCAGGAAAACACAAGAGGTGCTAGATCACCGTTGTTTCTTAGAGCTGAATAGTACTCCATGGTGTACACATACCACATTTTATTAACCCACTCTAAAATTGATGGGCACTTGGCAGCCCTTCCTCACCTCTCACTCCTCCCCTGGGATCTCCTCTCTCAGCCTGATTAGCATGCTGGACACTGGATGTCACCACCTACTTTAGCACTTACGCAAAACAAGGTTCGAGACCCTCGTTCGACTATAGAATCGACAGGGCTATCCAGAATCTGCACCTTCTAAAGGACGGAGACTGAGTCTGTGCAGGTCATCATTCCTCTTGAGTTTCTCGATTTGTCTGTCCATTAGCGGCACTACGGCACCTTCTTCTACCTGTGTGTCATCCTGGTTGTTAATCAATCAGCCCTTTCTATTATTGATATTATTCTTTTTCAGTATCTGACAAACTCACAACTGCTGGTGTCTACCCCTGCCTCCTTACAAAGATAGAAACACTCATCTATAATTTGTAGATAGGTATGATCCCATAATTTTAAAAAAATCCCATTCAATTCAATGCTTATTCATCACTGATTTCCTTCAATGCCCTTTTTTTGAAAAGCAGTTCTTTTGAGCTAATACAATTCATTTAATGACCAACAACAATATCTTAAAGATTTAACGAAGGTAATTATGATGAAAAAAGTGAGAATTTCAGAAATATTTGTGGACTTTTTGAACGTACAGTACAATGTGAAAGCTATTCGCCACAAATTGGCATAATCTTCTTTCTAGATCTTTATTTCCTTTTGACCAGACCCACTTGTGTGTGACCATGCCACTGCATTTTAAGCCAATGGTGTATGTACCAATTCTAGCAAAGTCTTTTAAGAAATGGGTGTATTTTCTTGCTCTTTCTTCCCCTTCCCATGGTCTGGATACAGATAGCATCATGGACCAATGGGAAGGGAGAGATACAAGATGGGAGAAACCAAAAATCATCCTAGTAGGAAATCTTTTGCAGGAGCGCCATTACCGGACTATTATGTGAGTCAAAAATAAACTTCCATTTTTGCTTAAGCCATATCATGCATTAGAGTCTATGTGCTAAAGCAGCTCATATCGCCCTAATTAATTAATGAAGTTAGGTGGTTAAAAGCACATATTCTACCTGGGACATCCTGTAGTGGCATAAAGATGGAAGTTAAAGGCTAATGGGATTGAAACTTAAGTATTTAAAGACGAAATCATAAGAAATATGGCAAGACAGAGGTAAGTTGGGGTATTAAAGAAACAAAACTGGCCACAAGGTGATTATTTTTGAGGCAGGATATGTATATATGACAATCGATTACACTATTCTGTCTCGTTTTGTATGCATCTGACATTTTACCACAATAAAAATTTGGACAATTAAAAATAAAACAACAAGGAGACTATTTGAAGGAGTTCCCACTAGTCTAGGATGGGAAAATCTGAGCATCCAAAAGGTTAATGACTAAAATGAATTAAAATGTCTAAGACACAGTTTAAAACTCCAAAAGTTCATAATGAAACCGAAAAACACCCTCATTGGTTACTGATTGGGAGTTATTAGACATTCATTCATTAATGTGAAAATCAAAACATGATAAAGAAACAAGTATTTTCCCTGCCCTATATGAATGGTATTTCAGGATAACTGAATCGATTAAAAAAAAAAGTTCTTTATAGAACTTCATATGATGAATGCAGGAAGAATGACTGAATTAGAAAACTGCCATTTTGCAACCCCTAATGGAATAAAACTTATATCCAGATAGGCAATTACCACCAAGGAACGCCAAAACCATCACCGTAAGCATAATGGGGATCTTGGTAACAGAACAGGCTGACAACCCCTGAACCCACTAACTAATCTAGTATCTTCGCAAAGTGAAGTATCACAAGAATTGGAGAAACAAAAGCCACAGGAACTCACCACTAAATTGGAACTAATAGATCGACATTCATGTGCACATATGGCAGTAAAATGCAACGGCAATCAAGCAGGTGGGAGGGGGGTGAGGGGGATGGGTGAATTCACACCTAACAGGTGCAATGCACACTATCTCAGTAATGCACACCCTTACAACTTAGGCTCAATCTGTACAAAAGCAATCGTGTAACCAAAACGTTTGTACCCCTGTAATATTCTGAAATTAAAAAAAGAAAGAACATAACACTATTTCCTTCACATTATGATGCAGTAGGACATACATAGTACCACCTATGAAATACTCTTGCCTAAAAAAATAATAATAATTTATAAAATCTAATCAAGACCCCAA
This sequence comes from Microcebus murinus, assembly GCF_040939455.1. Taxonomy (NCBI): domain Eukaryota; kingdom Metazoa; phylum Chordata; class Mammalia; order Primates; family Cheirogaleidae; genus Microcebus; species Microcebus murinus. The sequence continues at coordinate 7,266,115 of NC_134133.1, read as the reverse complement.
ATTAAATACCAGACTATAAAGGTGATGGGGTTCAGGACATACTATCCCAAAACGTAGCACATCTTGGCATTGGAGAGAAGAGCAGAAGCAGGAAGGTCTCTGTCACCTTCTATCCTCCTCTCCGGAAACAGGTCATGAAACCCAGGGAGGATTTTTCTGACCTTTCCCTAGAGCAGGTTCCAAGACCCTCATTCAAGACACCCTCCCCAGGCCTGGAGGAAAGGAACATTCTTTTTTTTATTATTATTTCAGTATATTACAGGGGTATAAATTTTAAGGTTTCAAATAATGCTCTTGCCCCCCTCCCCCAGAAAGGAACATTCTTATCTCTGAAGACACAAGGACACAGACAAGAATCTGAACAAACAGGCCTTGCTAAGTTCCCCCCAGTTTATTACAATTAGATCGCACCCCTTTGTCTAATCACACTGCCCCAGACTACCGTGTTTCCCCCAAAATAAGACAGGGTCTTATACTTATTTTCCCTCAAGAAGACACCCTAAGGCTTATTTTCAGGGCATGTGTTATTTTTTTAAGTACGGTGCAACCATCTACATTGATTCAAATAGAGTGAAGTCGTCTTCTTCTGGAACATCATCATCACTCTCCAAACCCCGAATTCCACCCTGAATGTCTTGCGACTCTATTTCCTTTAGAACCACTGGCCCCGATCTCTCCTGTCGAGCACTAGAGCTCTCACGGGGCAGATGAGAAGGGCTGCTCGTGTTCTTTCCCGCTCCTCGACGACATGCATGGGTTGTGCAGATGCGCTGCGTAGCCACGCCCAGCACTAGGGCTTATTTTCATAGCTACGCCCAGCACTAGGGCTTATTTTCATAGCCATGCCCACCACTAGGGCTTATTTTCATAGCCACGCCCACCACTAGGGCTTATTTTCATAGCCACGCCCATCACTAGGGCTTATTTTCATAGCTACGCCCATCACTAGGGCTTATTTTCATAGCCACGCCCATCACTAGGGCTTATTTTTATAGCCATGTCCATTACTAGGGCTTATTTTCATAGCCACGCCCATCAGTAGGGCTTATTTTCGGGGTAGGGCTTATTGCACACATGCTTAGACATCCTGCTAGGGCTTGTTTTATGGGTAGGGCTTATTTTCGGGGAAACTCGGTATTCACTTCTTCATCAGATCTAGCATAACAAATGCATAGGTCTATCTCTTTCCTTGGGGCTTTATGTCCTTAGGAAGATACCCATGTCACATAAAGCTTATATTAAATAAATCTGTACACTTTTCTCTTGTTAATTTGGCTTTTTGTATAGAGGCCTTAGCCATCAAACTAAGATAGGAAGGAAAGATATTTCTTTTCCCCAGTAGAGGAATAAGTTAAACAGGAACAGAAGGAAGGTCACAGTTCAGTTCGTAACATAGAGCAGGACTCCTCAAACTTTTTAAGCAGGGGCCAGGTCACTGTCCCTCAGATCGTTGGAGAGTGTGCACTGTGGGCCCGGGACGAGTCGGCTGCTAAGCAGGACAAGCAGCGGCGGCAAAGATACCCGGCGGGCTGGATAAATGTCCTTGGTGGGCCGCATGTGGCCCATGGGCCATAGTTTGAGGACACCTGAATAGAGCATAAGATCCAGTTTCTCTCACAAATCAAAGATATTGGAGGGAGGGGAATAAGAGGGCTATTACAAAATAAAAGAGACTTAAACAACATAACAACTCGATGCAATGTATAAATCTCATTTGAATCCTGGCTTGAACAAAACCAACAACTAAAGAACACTTAGGGTAATGTGAATGTGGATTGTATATTAGAAGATATTAATGAATTATTTTTAATTTCATTAAGTGTGATGGTGGCATGATATGCAAGTAAAGAGGGGAATGTCCCTATCAGTTGGAGATACACGCTGAAGAACTTCCAGGTGACAAGGTGTGATATTCAGGGTGTGCTTTAAAATACTCAAGCAAAAAAAGAGAAAAGAAAATGGAGAAAGATGAAATAAGATTGGCAAAATAATGATATTAATAATTATTGAAGGTGGATGATGCATGCATGGTGTTCATTGTGCTATTAGTTCCTAGTTTTAGTATATATTTGAAATTTTCCAGAATTCATGTTTTTAAGGCACAACCTTAGAGTCAGACATTGGTTTGACCAGCTCTTTCACTTACAGCAGTGAGAAACTGGGCGGATCACTACTGCCTGCACCTTGCCATGCAGTCGAGAGCACGGGCACTTCTTTGAAGAGTGCTCACTACTGTTCTTGGGATTTTTCTTCCAAGCCTCTGACATCCAGTTTGTGAATTTTTTTTTTTTTTTTTTGAGACAGAGTCTCACTCTGTTGCCCAGGCTAGAGGGAGTGCCGTGGCGTCAACCTAGCTCACAGCAACCTCCAACTCCTGGGCTCAAGCCATCCTCCTGCCTCAGCCTCCGGAGTAGCTGGGACTACAGGCATATGCCACCATGCCCGGCTGATTTTTTCTATGTATTTTTTAGTTGTCCAGCTAATTTTCCTTCTATTTTTAGTAGAGACGAGGGCTCGCTCTTGCTCAGGCTGGTCTTGAACTCCTGAGCTCAAACGATCCACCCGCCTCGGCCTCCCAGAGTGCTGGGATTACAGGTGTGAGCCAGCATACCGGGCCAGTCTGTGAATTTTGATGTTCACACATGCACAGACCACGGCAGTTATGTTCCGACTGCTACCTACCTGGAGTGATTATATGACCATCAATTCTGAGATCTATCCCAATTTCAAAGATTAAAATGGGAAAAATATGCATATAAAAATCTACGAAGAACATGGAAAGTAAGTAATGATAATAAAACTGCTGATGACAATGAGATTTTTTTAAACCCTACAAGGCATGCCCTGCTTTGGCTCCACGGGTACCTTAAACTCTATCTCTTATTGTTCTTGGATTATTTTTGGCTTACATATCTCACCGGCTAAGATGCCTCAATTCTTCTAGAAGCTATACCAACCACCACTGAGTTGGTGCATGACCAGCCCTCAAAATGTTTTTGATTGATGTTTGTTGCATGAATAATAAATTTGAAAATTTTGCACCAAAAAAGAAATAGAACACATGCGAAGAGTTGGGGGGAGGAGTCTAAAGCCCTTCTGTACAAAATTCTGGAAGCTAATTTGAGAAAAAAATCTATCAAGAATTTATGTGTGACCATTTTTCCAAAGTAGAGTCGAAATTCATGAGGCAGGGCAGAAGTTACTCTGAAATGCACATCTTCTCTGCAGAGATGTCCTCTATACACATGTTCTAGTAATTTCCATACTGTACCAGAAGATATAAAATTGAGAAAACCAGTAAGGAGATAATCTTTAAGAAAAGACTTTTATCGGAGCCTCAATATAATGTTTTCCTTCAAGGTCATGTCCTGAGAAAGCTTTATAAATGTATGGTCTAAATGAGGATATCATTGTAATTTTGTTTCCTAATATCCTTCAGATAGGATAAAAGTCTACTTAATATCACACACGAAGTCTACTTAATAACAAATAACTTAATAACACACACAAAGTCTACTTAACAACAAATCATGGTAAACAACATTTATGAAGTTATCTTAGGCACCAAGCACTCAAGTTCTTTCCAGAGCTGCCAAAATTGGCTGACACAGTGACCCTTACCAACATGGCAATGACTCCCACCTTCCTCACTTTTCCAGGTTAAAGAGTATGATGTCTAGAGAGGCCTGGTCCCACGTCAAACAGCCAAGAAATAGCATATCCACCACTCACACCCAGGGCTACGAGAAACTAGTGCTAGGGGCTTGCATTTTTACCCTAAACACACCAGGGTTACAAAAATGAATTATGATGAAGGATCCGTGTTGTTCTACTCCCCCATGTCCCCAACTGATGCAGATAAATACTTTTTTTTTTTTTTTTTTAGACAGAGTCTCGCTTTGTTGCCCAGGCTAGAGTGAGTGCCGTGGCATCAGCCTAGCTCACAGCAACCTCAAACTCCTGGGCTCGAGTGATCCTTCTGCCTCAGCCTCCCAGGTAGCTGGGACTACAGGCATGCGCCACCATGCCCGGCTAATTTTTTTTTTTATATATATATCAGTTGGCCAATTAATTTCTTTCTATTTTTAGTAGAGACGGGGGTTTCGCTCTTGCTCAGGCTGGTTTTGAACTCCTGACCTTGAGCAATTCGCCCGCCTCGGCCTCCCAAGAGCTAGGATTACAGGCGTGAGCCACAGCGCCCGGCCTTAGATAAATACTTTTACAAAATGCAATGAAGAGGAATCGCTAAAGATCCAAATTTTTGTTGTTGTTGTTAGATTCAGCAGACAAATCTACTATGTTGAATTGCACATGAGTTTCTGAATCCTTACTCTTCATTTCTGGGCTTATTCTGTCTCACACTGTCACCAAGGCAAGGCGCCCTTTGAGTAGTGCTGCAGGACAACATATCGTTAGATCCAGGCTTAGAACGGACACTGCTTATAACAAGGTTCCAAGATTTCTCGTTCTACTGAGAGGCCGATAATTCTTTCAGATGTCAATTTATTATTGTTTAAAAATTAAGATGATTGCTATCATTTTCTACTCTCCTAAAAATATTCACCCAGATGCCAGCTATAGGTTCGAAAGGAAAGGGAAGGGAAGGGAAGGGAAGGGAAGGGAAGGGAAGGGAAGGGAAGGGAAGGGAAGGGAAGGGAAGGGAAGGGAAGGGAAGGGAAGGGAAGGGAAGGGAAGGGAAGGGAAGGGAAGGGAAGGGAAGGGAAGGGAAGGGAAGGGAAGGGAAGGGAAGGGAAGGGAAGGGAAGGGAAGGGAAGGGGAAAGAAAAGGAAAAAGGAAAGGGAAAGGAGAAAGGGAAAGGAGAAAGGGAAGGAGAAAGGAAAGGAAACAGGAAAGAAGAAAGGGGAAAGGAAAGGAGAGGAAAGGGGAAAAGAAAGAGGAAAGAAAAGGAAAGGAAAGGAAAGGAAAGGAAAGGAAAGGAAAGGAAAGGAAAGGAAAGGAAAGGAAAAAGGAAAGGAAAGGAAAAAGGAAAGGAAAGAGGAAAGGGGAAAGGAAAGGAAAGGAAAGGAAAGGAAAGGAAAGGAAAGGAAAGGAAAGGAAAGGAAAGGAAAGGAAAGGAAAAGGAAAGGAAAGGAGAAAGGAAAAAGGAAAGGAAAGGGAAAAGGAAAGGAAAGGGGAAAGGAAAGGAAAGGAAAGGAAAGGAAAGGAAAGGAAAGACAAAAGGAAAGGAAAGGAAAGGAAAGGAAAGAGGAAAGGAAAGAGGAAAGGGGAAAGGAAAGGAAAGGAAAGGAAAGGAAAGGAAAAAGGAAAGGAAAGAGGAAAGGGGAAAGGAAAGGAGAGGAAAGTGGAAAGGAAAGGAGAAAGGAAAAAGGAAAGGAAAGGGGAAAGGGGAAAAGAAAGAGGAAAGGAAAAGGGAAAGGAAAGGGGAAGGAAGAAAGAACTTCTGAAGTTGTCTGTTGATTTATGATATAACTGCTATGGTATTTTGATATCCATTAAAAGAAAAATGTGAAACTTTGAAGTACTGTCCTTCACCAAGGGAACGACAGTGGATAGCGGATGACAGCAAAGCCAGGGAGAGAGGAGCAGAAGGACCAGCTGCCTCCTCCTTCCCTCCCTCCGCGGGGAAGGGCGGTCCTCCCAATCCATCCTGAAGACTGAGTGGCTGCTGGAAAACAAGTGCTTAAGAGACCTCAAATATAAGGCGACACGTGGAATCCTCCAGCCTGCCATGCCTCTTGAGAAGTCCTCAGTCAAATAATAACAATGATACCCATAATACACACACACACACACACAAAATAGGTCCCAAAAGGAAAAAGAGGCTGGGGAAGAAGTCAATGCTTCTTGGACTTTATTTTTCTATTGTGCACTAAAGTTCCAAATTAAATATGGGTTTTTGGGTTTTTTTTTTGTTTTTTTTTTTTTTTTTTTTTTTTTTTTTGAGAGAGAGTCTCACTCTGCTGTCCTGGCTAGAGTGTCGTGGCGTCAGCCTCACTCACAGCAACCTCCAACTCCTGGGCTCAAGCGATCCTCCTGCCTCAGCCTCCTCCTGAGTAGCTGGGACTACAGGCATGCACCACCACGCCCGGATAATTTTTTCTCTCTATTTTTAGTTGGCCAATTAATTTCTTTCTATTTGTAGTAGAGACGGGGTCTTACTCTTGCTCAGGCTGGTCTCAAACTCCTGACCTCGAGTGATCCTCCCACCTCGGCCTCCCAGAGTGCTAGGACTACAGGCGTGAGCCACCGCTCCTGGCCAGCAAGTTAAATTTTTTTAACGTCACCGAAGCGTGTGTGACCTTGATACAAGTCACTGGGTCTGGTCCACGTCTTCGCTGGCTACTCAAGAAATTAGTAACGGAGGGCAAGGAAGGGTGCAATATGGAAGAGAGAAATTACCAGATGAGAGTCAGCAATCTAGAGCAAACCCAATCTGAAGGAAACAATTAGAAACTGGCACAGGTCCCAAATCAATAAGCGGAGGTGGCTGTGGGCAGTGAACATAATGGCTGGGTAATGACAACTAAAGCGCAGGTGAGCGAGCAGCTCCTCTGTGTGTCTCCCCGGCTGCGGAGAAGGTCATCTGTCCCCAGACTGGAAGAGACTTGTCTGAACAGGCTCTCCCAGCCTAGCCAGTCGCTGCTGTCGCTGCCTGCGTAAATCAACAGCACTGGTGTGGCTTAACCAAACCCCGGGAGAAACAAAGTCCCCACAGCTCAGCCTTGTCGAGCTCCAAGCGCTGTCCCGACAGGAAAAACACCTCTTGCAGAATATGCAACAGATTCCGAGAGCTTTGGAAATGCATTTCCCATTAGCTCTAATGGAAGCCGTGCTAATAAACTCCCCAGCTCTGGGCTGAACAGGTGCAATCCGGTAATGTAGCTGTCATTGAGTGATGTCAACTCAATATAATTTGTAATGTTTTTCTAACAAATTATCTCATTTTTTTTTCCTTAGAAAAAGGTATCTGTGATTCCATGTGATAAATTGCTTTAAAAGGCTGGCGTACAAAAGTGCTAATGATAAAGATCTTTAATTGATGGAAATGTTAATAGTAGCAGCGGCTAGGAATCACCTGAGCTGATTTCTTTATACACTATTAACCTTATAAACATATAGCAAGCTTTCATTTTCGACCAGCAAATGTCTTGATTTTGTGACTCATGGTGCTCAGATATGTCTGTATTTCATCACCATGATTAGTCACTGGAGAGGTTCTTTATAAATCCTGCGACTTGGCCATTCCCCTCCCTGCTCAGTTCCCAAAGCAGATGTACACATTGCTACCTACCCCAGGCTAGAGGGCCATGGTGTCAGCCTCGCTCACAGCAACCTCCAAGTCCTGGGCTCAAGGGATCCTCCAGCTTCAGTCTCCCGAGTAGCTGGGACTACAGGCACGTGCCACCATGCCCGGCTAATTTTTTTCTATATATATTAGTTGGCCAATTAATTTCTTTCTATGTATAGTAGAGACGGGGTCTCACTCTTGCTGAGGCTGGTTTCAAACTCCTGACCTCGAGCGATCCTCCCGCCTCTGCCTCCCAGAGCACTAGGATGACAGGCATGAGCCACGACGCCCGGCCCTGTTTGTATCTCTTCTCTTCTACTAGGACTAGGCTACAGGCCTAGTAGCAAACACATACTACTACTCCTTATCTGGAGAAAGAGTGAATGGATGAATGAATGAATGAACATTATCCCTGTGTCTGTCTCAGTCTACGTCTATCCATCTTCTCTACCAGACTGTAAACTCACAGGCAATTCATTGCTCATCGTAGCCACTGTAATGTTTAAGTAGGGTCTTGCCCATAACAGAGATGGGCAAAACTCAGTCGTACCAAACTGAATTTCCTCTACCTATTGTATAATAGTATTGGCCAACAGGTTAGCCATAGAGACTGTAGTCCCCAAAGCTTTCTGTATTTCAGCCCCTCCTCCACTGTCTACCGACCCTCATCAAGCTCCTACCACCTGCCGGACACTCTGCAGGATACTGTGGAACAGAAGTGACATTTAGACCAAGTACTCTATAGATCCAGGGCGACCGCATTTATAACTACGTTTGTACATGCATGCCAGACACTGGGGGAATTATAGAGGTTAATCAAACACAGACGCTGTCCTCAAGGAGCTCAGGGTCTAGTAGAAGAGACAAAAATGAAGGAAAAAAATATCAGGAGGCAAAAACCCATGAGCAACATAAGAGGGGTCCCAATAAGGATTCTAGGTGTCCCAATGAGGGGCAGAGGGGGTGAAGGCTGTTAAGTGGGGGCGTTTTTTAAAACGAGTCCTACCCAGGTGGACATTGAGGTTTGGGCATGCAGCCAGAAGGAAGTTGGAGAGCAAGACCATCTACTCATTGGTTCAACAGATCTTTATCGCCTAGTATGTGAGGCCCACGTCAACCTAAATCCATTCTCAATGGAGTTTCCATTCCGATGGTGGAGATGGGCAAAAGCAAACAAGTACCAGTGCCAGGTGGTGGTGAGTGCTCTGAAAAAACTAACACAGGCCAAAGAAAGAGGCCAAGTGGGTGCGGGCATGACCCTACTAGACAGGGTGGTCCAGGGGAGGCCTTCCCATCACAATTACACTGAATGAAGAGGAGGAGTGAGCCACGCAGTGCTCTATGGGAAGAGCATTCCCAGCAAAAGGAACAGCAATCGTGTCCCCAAAGGAGGGAGTGCTGATCCTCTTCTTTCTCAAACTGGGGTCTTGGGCATGTTATTGGGCGTCTGAATGTTCTTGGTGAGAATTTTTAATTTTTGTTTAGGTAATACTCATTTAAAGTGTTGCAGACGTATTCTGGATCAGCCCCTTTGCTCCTAAAATATGGAAACCAGCACAACATTTCTGCACCTGGCTTTGCAATCGTGTTTATAAACGTGGTGGTGCCAGGTAGTGCTATTTCAATTGTTACGAGCTGAATGAGACAGACTTGGCACTTAAATAATGTGTTTGTGCCTCATCACCTCAGAGTAGGGATGGGGTACAAACAAGTTGCCCCAGCAGTAGCAGCTGAAAGTGTTAGGGTAACTGAGTCATTACACAGGCCAGGCTAACACAGGCCTTTGACGTCACACATATCCCATATGGATACTTCCAGAATAGATTCTGTTTAAATAAAACAATATCATCGTTGGCCAGGTGCAGCGGCTCACGCCTGTCATCCCAGCACTCTGGGAGGCCGAGGAGGGAGGATCGCCCAAGGTCAGGAGTTCAAAACCAGCCTGAGCAAGAGCGAGACCCCGTCTCTACTATAAATAGAAAGAAATTAATTGGCCATCTAATATATATATGGAAAAAATTAGCCGGGCATGGTGGCGCATGCCTGTAGTCCAAGCTACTCGGGAGGCTGAGGCAGGAGGATCGCTTGAGCCCAGGAGTTTGAGGTTGCTGTGAGCGAGGCTGACACCATGGCACTCACTCTAGCCTGGGCAACAAAGCGAGACTCTGTCTCAAAAAAAAAAAAAAAAAAAAAAACATTGTCTATTGTGTTGATGTTGCTAATTTGAACTTAGTTTTGTCATTTTGCTTGCATTTCATCTGTGAATGTGTACCGGTTTCAATTTGTCTAAGAACCATACGCATAGAAGTTTTCACCTAGTTTTATACATTCATGTGTTTCCGTAATGCAATAATTAAAAAATTAAGTCAACAGTGGGGGGTTATAAGAATATTTTCCCTGTCAATGGCACCCACATGGTACTCAAGGGGTGGAAATAGTCTTTTTTTTCCAGAACTACCAGCACGTCTTAGCTCTTGGTGGTATCCAATGAACCACGCGAAAAGTACAAGAAAGAAAGGAGGTGAGTATCTTTGGTAGGAAAAAATATCACAGATTGGATATACCCAAGGAATGTAACTTTTCTTTTCTGTACACCAAGGAATACAAAGGCCATAATTTATATAACATATAGGTTAAGTCTCCTTCATAATACCCAGACCATTGGAACATTAAACTTGGGGAGCATGGGGTGGGCCAGAGAATGGGGAGGGAGGGTGAAGAAACTATTATGAAAGGTTCACTGCACTCCAGTGGCAGATTAAATGCAGAGACAGATGAAGAGTCAAGCGTCACTAAAAATGCAAAATCAATCCAGCTACACGTCTTTCACCTGCAAGGAAAAAATTTTTCTCACGACACAAGACTGTTGTGTGCCAAGAAATGTGAACAAGACCTAAGACGACGGTCTGAAAAGCTCAGGCAGTTGGTGAGGGCGCCTTGGGTCATAGAACCTTACAAACCTCACGACTGGAGTAGCTGAGAGCTGGCGTCTGGAATCAAACTGGAGTTCGAGAACCACCTCCAACAGAGAGCAGCACTGAGAGCTAGCAAATTCTTTAATATCACAGGAAAAAAAAAGATAATACCTACGTTATAAGGTTGTTGAAAAAATTCAATGAGATAATCCTCAGAGACCACTTAAAACACTTTCTAGCATACAGTAAGTGCTCCATAAATGTGAGGCCCGATTTTTACAATGCTATAGACCTATGATCACATAAGCACAAATCTCCATGGATAACGTTAACAGACTAATCTTACTCAATTCTGCAGTGCTGGAGCAATGCCTTCGTACACTACATACTCCTTACATACTCCGGTACAATGTGGCCAGTTTCCAAATATGACAGTTTCCAATGATTAATCCCATGGACACATGTGAAGTCTATTTAAGATGATCCTTAAAATAGCATCATTCCCTTCCCCCACACATACTTCCTAAGGAGGAAAGACATGGGTAGAGCTACAGAAAGTGCATAACCCAACAACCAACCTTACATGGCGGGCACCATGACTGTCCCCATTTTGCAGGTGAACAAACCATGCCCAGACAAGAGGATGGACTTGCTCAAGGAAATACAGCTCATAAAACAAGGCAGCTAGGATTGAAGTCCAGGCAGTCTGGCTCCAGAATTTGCTTTCTTAATTATCACAAAACTCTGTTCCTCCCAGTCCTGTCTTGTGAGTCCAGTAAAAAGAAACTCTGGGAACTGCTGGTCCAGAATCATTTATTCCTCTAGACCAGGTGTCCTCAAATTACAGCCCGTGGGCCACATGCGGCCCACCTAGCACATGTATCCGGCCCGCCAGGTGTTTTTGCCACCACTGCCTGTCCTGCTCAGCAGCCGACTCGTCCCGGGCCCACAGTGCGCACCCTCCAACGGTCTGAGGGACAGTGACCTGGCCCCCTGCTTAAAAAGCTTGAGGACCCCTGCTCTAGACTCCAACTTCTGGCCCTAAAAAACTAGAGTGTTTCCTTCCCCAACTAAGTACTTCCCCAAGTTACAATTTTTTGTTAGCCTGTTAGCTAATAAACAGAGTCCATTTAAAAAAAAAAAAAAAACCCTTCATTTGAACAGTGCTACAGTAACTTTTGTGAATGAAACTTAATTTGAAAATGCCATCCAACATTTTACACAACGTCCCATTGGCCAGAGCTAACTAAATTAATTCACATGTGAATTTAATTCCAAAAAGAGTAAATGCTTTGCTCCTGTCAGATAATGAAAACCATTTAATTCAATGTGTTTATTTATTTATTTATTTTTTTTGCCAGAAAGCACTGGATAAAATTGAATACCCATATACCGAAGAAAATCAGTTAATTCTGGATGCCTGTTTACACATGTTCCTGTGCTTTTTTTTTTCCAAGTGAGTCTGTGTCCTAATTTATCCTTTTCTCAAATCACCCTAAGTAATATTTTCATTTGTAAACAGCCACAGATCCTCTTTGAAGGAGGAAGAAGCAGAGACCTTGCATGTTTCAAGGGACCTTCAAGTCCCCAAAATCTGTTTCAAAGGAAACAACTGACGATTGTCTTTGAGACACTGGACATCAGCCTTCTGCACCTAGAGCAGGGGGCCTCAAACTACAGCCCACGGGCCACATGCCGCCCGCCGAGGACACTTCTCCGGCCCGCCGGGTGTTTTTGCCGCCGCTGCCTGTCCTGCTTAGCAGCCGACTCGTCCCGGGCCCACAGTGCGCACTCTCCAACGGTCTGAGGGACAGTGACCTGGCCCCCTGTTTACAAAGTTTGAGGACCCCTGGCCTAGAGGGTATAGAACAACCCAACCAAGCAGCTCCGTACAGCAGGGTCCTCGAATAACGCCATTTCATTGAGCATTGTTTGGTTGAAACATCGATGAGGAAAAGAGTCAATTCCCAGCCAGGGCCCTTGCATGTCAAGTGTTTGCATGTTAATCCACGTGCCTGGGGGTTTTCTCTGGGTCCTCCTGGGTCCTCCCACATGCCAAGGCTGTGCACAGGAGGCCAATTCACATGTCTGACCCTGGGCTGTGTGTGTGTGTTTAAGTGCATCCTGCGACAGGTGGATTTCTGCCTCGTGTCCTGAGCTGCCAGGACAGGCTCCAGGCACCTGAGACCCTGAGCTGGAACAGGCGCGTAAATAATTATCTTATTTGTTTGTATTCGTCTTTCTTAAATGTACATGCAGCTCACATTTATGTCCATGTTTGCTATCAGAAGCGTTTTGTTTTTTATTTAGAAGTTTAGTGATGATTTTGTGCCTAGAAATATGTCATAGGTCAGGCATCCTCAAACTACAGCTTGTGGGCCACATGCCACCCACCAAGGACATTTATCCGGCCCACCGCCAGGCGTTTTTGCCACCGCTGCCTGTCCTGCTTAGCAGCCGACTCGTCCCGGGCCCACAGTGCGCACTCTCCAACGGTCTGAGGGACGGTGACCTGGCCCCCTGTTTACAAAGTTTGAGGACCCCTGCCATAGGTACTTAACTCTTGTTTATATCCATTGGTCAATGAATTGATCAGTTGGTCAATTGATCAAATGGTCAAACCATCTCTATGTCAGTTTCGCTTAAAGTCGCAGTTTCCGAGAACCTAATGAATGTGTTAAGGGAGGGCTCACTGCACTTTACAATGGCTGGACCGGCTGCCACCTGACACCCTAGTGGGCTACCCTGACGACAGTCCATCCAGAGACATACCTGTGGTGGAGGAAACGCAGCCAGCAGCTTTCTGGGGAAGTACGGAGGGAAACACACAGAGCGGGAGCCGCCTCCTGGCTTGCCTGCTGGAGCTCAGCTCTGTCACCCGGGTGTCACTCCTCGTTAGGGCCTGCATCGTGGGCCATGTCGTCTCCTCCAGCTGCAAGCAAAGGCGATGCCCTGGTGCTGTCCTTTGGCCCGGATTATGCGACCGATGACGGGGACTCGTGGCTTCTTGCTTGCTGGGTGGCCTTCACAATGACATGAACCTGCTCGGAGAGACACACCTCTGTCGTAGAGGTGTGGGCACAGCGAGAGCTCCAGATGGAGGGCTGTCAGTGCCAGCCAGCCACTGTCCTTGCAGCCCGGCTGGCTCGTCATCTAGGCGACAGCGGGGGACGTCTCCACGGCCCTCAGTTCCTCAGCCCCAGTAAGTCTTAGGACTGGAGGTCGAGGTGCCCTGGTTTCCAAGCAATGCCTACCAAACGCTTTTGCTCGTTCCTGCCTCACCCCTGCTATTCATTTATAGCAGCCTCTGTGGGTAGCACTGATCCCCGAGCACGTCTCCCCATTTTCAAGTGACAGTTTCACTGTTCCACAGAATGTTCCAGCTCTTCAATGCACTACACATTATTGTTTTCTTTTTCTTTTTTTTTTTTTTTTTTTGAGACAGAGTCTCGCTTTATTGCTCAGGCTAGAGTGAGTGCCCTGGTATCAGCATGGCTCACAGCAACCTCTAACTCCTGGGCTCAAGCGATCCTCCTGCCTCAGCCTCCCAAGTACCTGGGACTACAGGTACGTGTCACCACGCCTGGCTAATTTTTTTTCTATTTTCAGTTGTTTGGCCAATTTTTTTCTATTGATAGTAGAGACAGGATCTCGCTCTTGCTCAGGCTGGTTTTGAACTCCTGATCTTGAGCCATCCGCCCACTTCAGCCACCCAGAGAGCTAGGATTCCAGGAGTGAGCCACTGCGCCCGGCCATGAACTATACATTATTGTTGAATCAGCTGTCCCATAAAGATAAAATCTGGATCAAATACAGGACTTGTTGTCGGCAGAGAACAGATAAGGTGAAGAATTAGGAGGCTAGCTGGGAAGAAGAGTGAGATGATTGAAGTTTATGAAACATTTAGGAGGCTATTGATCACCTTCCCCCTTTTTTTTCCCTCCTTCGGGTCTCTGCATCTGCCAGTTTCAGCTGGTTTGTTTTATGTTCCTGTTGTGATATATGTTTAGTTCAAGGCTGTTGATGTCTCACCTCATGTACAGGTAAAGCCTGTGTGTGTCCTGTCCCTATCTATTCAGTCACTTGTTTCCTTTCAAAGCTTCACGTTTTAAAAATACATATGTGAGGCCATATCAAAGGAATATCATTGCATTTCATAAATTCCTAACCCCAGACTCCAGATGCTCAAGGTAAATTTTTAATTCATTTCAGCTATTGCTGTGTTTTTGCTGTAAGCTTGCACTAGGAATAACAATAATAGCTAACATTTGTCAAGATGCTATATGCGTAGTAATTTGTTTAATCTTCACAATAACCTTATAGAGAAGGTATCATTATTATCCTCTTTTGTAGATGGAAAACAAAGGCCTAGAAAAGTCCATGGACTTGCTTGAACATAAGAGCTTGCCAAAGACACAACCAGGATCCAAGTCAGGCGATATGGCCCTAGAACCTGTGTTCTTTTTTTTTTTTTTTTTTTGAGACAGAGTCTCACTCTGTTGCCCGGGCTAGAGTGCCGTGGTGTCAGCCTTGCTCACAGCAACCTCCAATTCCTGGGCTCAAGCGATCCTCCTGCCTCAGCCTCCTCCCGAGTAGCTGGGACTACAGCATGCCCCACTGTGCCCGGCTAATTTTTTCCACATATTTTTAGTTGGCCGATTAATTTCTTTCCATTTTTAGTAGAGATGGGGTCTCGCTCTTGCTCAGGCTGGTCTCGAACTCCTGACCTTGAGCGATCCTCCCGCCTCAGCCTCCCAGAGTGCTAGGATGACAGGCGTCAGCCACCGTGCCCGGCCTGAGAACCTGTGTTCTTAACCTCCACATGACACTGAACCCCAAAATGAGCATTACAACTCCCTAGTTTTCCATTCCAAACTCTCTAACATAAGATCCTACTTACAGAGTACATGATATTAGAAAGCAAGTATATAAAGATTGAATTTCACCTCCTCTTCCTCCTCCCATCCCTCTAGCCTCATATCTTCACAATTTCATTCTCCGAGGGAGCTGGTATTACGGCATGTGTCCCTGTTTTGGCATATAGACATACATGCATACACATCGTATAATACATACTGTCCTGCCACGTGCTTGACATCTTTTCATGTCAACACATAGAGATCTACCCCATGCTTATTAATGGCTGCAGAGTAATTTCAATGTATAGACACAGAATACTGTATTGGACTTTTTGGACTATATTTGGTCAAGTGTATCTATGAAGTATGTTGCTAGACATTTCAAAGAATTTCTGGGTCAAAACTCTGAAACTGGCCGGGCGTGGTGGCTCACGCCTGTAATCCTAGCACTTTGGGAGGCCGAGGCGGGCGGATTGCTCAAGGTCAGGAGTTCGAAACCAGCCTGAGCAAGAGCGAGACCCCGTCTCTACCAAAAAATAGAAATAAATCAATTGACCAACTAAAAATATCTATACAAAAAATTAGCCGGGCATGGTGGCGCATGCCTGTAGTCCCAGCTACTCGGGAGGCTGAGGCAGGAGGATCGCTTGAGCCCAGGAGATTGAGGCTGCTGTGAGCGAGGCTGACACCCCGGCACTCACTCTAGCCTGGGCAACAAAGCAAGACTCTGTCTCAAAAAAAAACAAAAAACAAAAAAAAACTCTGAAACTATGGTTGATAGTTCCAAACTGCGCGTTTCAAAGTTTATTATTTTATTTATATCCTCAACAAGGGGCGTGCGCCTAGAACCCCCACATTTCTGCCCACAGTGCTTCTTATTCCAAACAAATGATTTTTAATTTAATTACATTAAAATAGGGCTATAATGAGTTCCCTAAGATTCCCTGCAGGGGTCCTCAAACTTTGTAAACAGGGGGCCAGTCCACTGTCCCTCAGACCGTTGGAGAGTGCGCACTGTGGGCCCGGGACGAGTCGGCTGCTAAGCAGGACAGGCAGCAAAACACCCGGCGGGCCAGATAAATGTGCTAGGCGGGCGGCATGTGGCCCTCGGGCTGTAGTTTGAGGACGCCTGCCTTAGAGATTCCTAATTTACTAGGATCTACTTGACCAGTCTTGAGAATAAAATAAACCAACTACCCCACCTCAAAAATATCCTTTTGCCTCTCCCAAACAACTCTTCTAATTGGAACTCATTTATATGGTGACCCCAGTTCTCTCCAGATAAAGTTACAAGATAGATGAATCTTGACCAAAAAATAATGGAATAAAAAGACTGTTGGGGTAGGGAAATTATGACTCTCCAAGGTCACTAGAGACATCAAGAATTGTTTGCCATGTCTCCAGGCATAAGCTAAAATAGCCGCTGCTTTTTGACAGTATAAATGCAGAATGTGGCCCAGCCTGAAGAGAAATGAGTAAATCTTGAGTGCAGAACTGAATTTCTGGGAGCTGTGGTGGTTACCTGGAGGCATGAATTAGGCCAGGGGTCCTCAAACTTTGCAAACATGGGGCCAGTCCTCTGTCCCTCAGACCGTTGGAGGGTGCGCACTGTGGGCCTGGGATGAGTCGGCTGCTAAGCAGGACAGGCAGTGGTGGCAAAAACATCAGGAGGGCCGGATAAATGTGCTAGGTGGCCCACATGTGGCCCGAGGGCCGTAGTTTGAGGACGCCTGAATTAGGCGGATCTGATTCTTTCTCGAAAGGAATAGAGAAATTATTCCAGGTGGTCACTGCCCCTCCAGTGCGGCCCGTCAGAGGACCCTCCTTCTAGCTCCAGGGAAGGCAGTTGCTGTCCACCAGCTCTACTCACCAAAGGTGCCGTGCTCTGCATTCCAAAATGCCACCACAAAGCACTAACTGGTGTCATCAACACCATCTCATAGAGACATCATTTTCTTCATCATCTTCATCAAGATTAGTTGTAGGTGAGCTACGCACTAATCCTCAAATTAACTACATGGGGTAGGTTGCATTATTATCTGATTTTACAGATGCAACTACAAGGCCACAAGTTCCTAAGTGATAGATTGCCAGGGCTCCAAACACCACTCTTGGCCATTGCACTCTACTCCCTTCCACGGTCATAAAATATATGTCCGCAGATCAGAAAAGCAGAAGAATCCCAAACATTGGAAAGATGAAAGAGAATAGGGCAATGGGGTATACTGGAGCACAAGGGGCCAGTCCAATTGTAAGTTCTGGTTTCGTAACAGCAGCATATACCGTGTTTCCCCAAAAATAAGACAGGGTCTTATATTTGTTTTTCCTCAAGATGACACCGTAGGGCTTATTTTCAGGGGATGTGTCATTTTTGTTAAGTACGGTACAACCATCCACATTGATTCAAATAGAGTGAAGTCGTCTTCTTCTGAAACATCATCATCACTCTCCAAACCCCGAATCCCATCCTGAATGTCTTGTGACTCTATTTCCTTTAGAACCACTGGCCCCAATATCTCCTGTCGAGCACTAGAGCTGTCATGGGGCAGATGAGAAGGGCTGCTCGTGTTCTTTCACGCTCCACGATGACATGCATGGGTTGTGCAGATGCGCTGCGTAGCCACGCCCATCACTAGGGCTTATTTTCATAGCCACGCCCATCACCAGGGTTTAATTTCATAGCCACGCCCACCACTAGGGCTTATTTTCATAGCCATGCCCAGCACTAGGGCTTATTTTCGTAGCCACGCCCATCACCAAGGTTTATTTTCATAGCCACGCCCAGCACTAGGGCTTATTTTCATAGCCACGCCCATCACTAGGGCTTATTTTCATAGCCACGCCCAGCACTGGGTCTTATATTTGGGGTAGGGCTTCTATTGCACAAATGCTTAGAAATCCTGCTAGGGCTTGTTTTATGGGGCGGTCTTATTTTAGGGGAAACACGGTAACTTAAAAGACATCTAGACCAAGGGTCACAAACTCAAACATCTGTGGGGGTCGGGAAAGTGAATTCCATGAGCAAAGAGGGCCAAGTGTGAGACAAAGGGTGCGGTGCAGAATGTGGTGAACCAAAACATCTGCCACCTACAGGGGGCGACCTCTTGACCTGAATACCCCCAGGTGTGCAGACAGCTCCAATGCTGCCAAATCAAGGAATTATTTCAAGAGAGGTAAAAATAAAAAAAATCCTATTTTTAATGCAAAATGTTTCTATTTCTAAATTCTAATTTCATTGTTTTAAAAACATTTTGAGGGTGAGTTTGCACTCTCTGGGCGCCACACGCGAGTGACAACGTGGAAAGTATTTTTCTAGCACTGTGAGATGTTTCCAAGCAGCCATCTGCTCTCCATCCCTGCTGACACATCCCGATCTTTCTCAGGTGCATGGACGGGGCTCAGGGAAGGTAGGCCCTGCCCCTAGCACAAGAAGCCGCAACTTGATTAGCTTCAGCCACTGCAGGCAACGGAATTCTCCTTTGCCACTGAGTAGCCTGGGAGGGGATGCACGTGTGACCAAGTTCTAACTAAATAAAAATAAAAAGAAATCTGCTGAGAGACTTTAAGGAAAGATTTTCTTTCCTGAAGAGAAGAAGAGAGATGGAGAGAGATGTCCACCACTAAAAGGCCCTTTTTGCCCCCTTCCCTACTATCCTGTGTTGTTGCTAATCTGGGACACTGGTGTTGAGAGCCCTGGCAGCCCTTTTGTGAGCATGAGGTAACCAGTCTGAGGTTGAAGGCCAATACACCACCAATGGTGGAATGGAAGCACAGAGAGGCTTGGATCCTTGTTAAGCAGCTAAATCATCCCTGAGACTCCTAACCTGCAGGCTTCTTGTATAGAAAACAGGAAACATCCTTGTGTTTTAGGACACTATTCACTGGGTTTTCTGTTACTTGGTGCTGAATGTAGTCCCCTGAAGGGTTTGTCTTCAAATGTCACTTCAGAGTTAGTTCTAGCCTTTTGGGGACAGCATCCTTTACAGGATCACATAAGCAGGGACTAAAACTGCTCTCACCGTTGCCAGGCAACTACATATACGCTGCCTAGAGACAAAAAATTTGTGACCCTTGACCTCCCAAAGCGGGGTCTTTAATGGTAACTGGCGTGCACGTGCCCAAGCCTGCACTTAGCATGCAGCAAAAGGCATGGTGAACGTGTCGGCTATCCAACAAGCCCAGGCTCATCACACTGCCGACTCATATCATTCTTGAGCACATCATAAATTGTAGTTTCTGCATGCCAAGCCAAGCGACAGAGCAAAGACTGTCCTGGGCACTAATTCCCTGTCCTTTGGCCTGTCTCATTATATAGATTGATCGGGTAGCATCCAGGCAAAGGAAAAGAACATGTGAAGGTTCTTACCAGCCTGAAGAACCACTGTGATGTGAATACAGTTTTGTAAACACCCTCCAAGATTCAAGGAAAGTTTGAGTCTTCCTGGTGAGTGGTGTGATCCACTTTCATAACGCCTCAAGGGCCTTCTATCTCGCGAGTCATTTAAACTCACACACGGAGGGTTAGAGGGGCTCCTCATTCTATTTATTAGTAAGGAAAGCTCAAAATGCAAATACAGGCTGGGCGCGGTGGCTCACACCTGTGATCCCAGCACTCTGGGAGGCCGAGGCGGGAGGATCGCACAGGGTCAGGAGTTCAAGACCAGCCTGAGCAAGAGCGAGACCCCGTCTCTACTAAAAATAGAAAGAAATTAATTGCCCAACTAAAAATATAGACACAAACTTAGCTGGGCATGGTGGCACATGCCTGTAGTCCCAGCTACTCGGGAGGCTGAGGCAGGAGGATTGCTTGAGCCCAGGAGTTGGAGGTTGCTGTGAGCTAGGCTGATGCCATGCACTCTAGCCCAGAAAACACAGTGAGACTCTGTCTCAAAAAAGTAAATAAATAAATGCAAATATAGATGTTGTCCTCACATTTACATTTCATAATGAGCTAAGTGTTTTCCCTGTGCAAGTGAATTTTTGAATACCGTAAACTCACAGAATCATGGTATATAAAAATCGGGAGAAACCCTGAGATCAAAAGGTTCAATCCAAAAGAACTTAAGACACGCAGCTCCTTAGGGGCAAACTCAGAGTGCAAGTTGCTCGACTCCCAGTCTTCCGCCCTTCTCCTAACCTATTGTGCGTGGCCCTCATGTGATCAATCCTTCATGATCATGATGCTAAAGGTCAAGGCCAATTTAATTTCAGCCTGCCAATAAGCCAAAATCTCCACGTAGCCATTAGTTGCTGTGTTAGGCAGAATTAGGTTAAGTTGCATGTGAGTCACTGTTTACCCACCACCCACCAAGAATCAACAGTGGCTTTGCCACACATGCTTTTATTCTTTCATTTAATAAGTTTAGAATTTAAGAGTCCAGGCCTGGCATGGCAGTTCTACAAACTTATTACATAACCAGACGCCTTCTATGTAAAACTCACCACTTCTCCATTCCTACAAGACGGCTGTCTTAGTCTGTTTAGTGCTGCTGTAACTGCACTAAAGAGACTAGGTAATATATAAGGAGCAGTGATTTTGGCCAGACACAGTGGCTCACGCCTATAATCCTAGCACTCTGGGAGGCCAAGGTGGGAGGATCGCTCCAGGTAACGAGTTCAAAACCAGCCTGCTCAAGAACGAGACTCTGTCTCTACTACAAATAGAAATTGGCCAACTAAAAATATATAGAAAAAATTAGCCGGGCATGGTGGCGCATGCCTGTAGTCCCAGCTACTCGGGAGGCTGAGGCAGGAGGATCGCTTGAGCCCAGGAGTCTGAGGTTGCTGTGAGCGAGGCTGACACCACTGCACTCACTCTAGCCTGGGCAACAGAGTGAGACTCTGTCTCAAAAAAAAAAAAAAAAAAAAAAGCATAGTGAGCTGTTGGCTCACCGTTTAGAGACAGGGAATCCCAAGGTCCAGGGCCACATCTGGTGACAGTCTTCTTGCTGAGGCATCCATGGTGACAGAAAGCGTGCAAGAGAGCAAGGGGAGCCAAACGCACTTTGCTAGCAAACCCACCTTATTAATAACGAGCCCATCCCTGTGATAATGACATAAATCCCTTTGTGAGGCCAACCCCTCATGATCTGATCACCTCTCCAAGGTCCCACTTCTCAACATCATGACACTGAGGATTAAATTCCCAACACGTGAACTTTGGGAGAAATATTTAGACCAGGCGTCCTCAAACTATGGCCTGTGGGCCACATGTGGGCCGCCTAGCACATTTATCCGGCCCTCCAGGTGTTTTTGCCGCCGCTGCCTGTCCTGCTTAGCAGCCGACTCGTCCCGGGCCCACAGTGCGCACTCTCCAACGGTCTGAGGGACAGTGAGCTGGCCCCCTGTTTACAAAGTTTGAGGACCACCAATTTAGACCATAGCATTCACCTTCCTTAACACCACCAAAAGTAACTGGTGAGCCCTTATATTTGCATTTCAGTCAGCAAAAGGGAGGAAGCTCTGATGTCCTGTCCCTTTAAGGATTTTCCTACTTGGGGTACCTCTGAAAGCAGAGCCTGAGACAAGGACTAAGAGCTTGTCCTTGGTCCCCAAGGTTCAGAGAGCTTATTCGGAGGGTGATCTCAGAAACCTGGAGTAAGAGAGAGAGAGAACAAAGGAAGAACTGGAAGGAAAGAGGGAACAGCCAAGAAAACATGTTATCAACAGCTTGGGGACCATACGAGGAACAGGTATAGATGGCACCTGAAAACTGTCATGGGTTAATAATCGATGGCAGGCTGAGGCCATCTACCAATGCCTGAACCCAGTGGTAGAGGGTTGCACCAGAGGGGTTACTTCCCCACCCCATGCCTGTGCACAGGCAGACAGGACTTCTTTGGGTTTAAAGCAGGCGTCCTCAAACTATGGCCTGTGGGCCACATGTGGGCCACCTAGCACATTTATCCGACCCTCCTTTGGATGGTTTTGCCGCTGCTGCCTGTCCTGCTTAGCAGAGGACTCATCCGGGGCCCACAGTGCGCACTCTCCAACGGTCTGAGGGACAGTGAGCTGGCCCCCTGCTTAAAAAATTTGAGGACCCCTGGTTTAGAGTAAGGCCTAACCCATAATAGTAGAAACACAGCACCGCAGACCTTGAGGGCCCTGGCAGCACCTGGAAGTGTTTGCCCCAGCTGCACTCAAATTAGGCGGGCCTAGCAAACGTGGCTAGGTGCACCTGCTGCAAGCACAGGTCCAGAAAGTGGCTCATAAAGCTTCCCATTAACACCTGTGAATCAAGAGTCCCCAAGGTGACCTTTTAGTTTCAATGATTCGCTAAAAAGCCTCCTGAACCCCAAAAAGCTATATGCTGGTGGCTATGGTTTATGGCTGAGATAAGATACATATTAAAATCAGCAAAGGACAAAAGGATCACAGGCAGGAATCCGGGAGAAACCAAGCGCAAGCTGACAGTTGTCCTCTACCACCAAAGTCACAAAAGTGCTTCTTAATGGCCCCAGCAACTAGGTATGACAACATGTCAGAAGTATGGCCAACCTAAGAAGCTCACCCGAGCCGTGGTGTGCATGGTTTTTATTGAAAGTCAGCCACATAGACAGGAAGTGCCTGCATGAGTGACCTTAATTACCCAGTCTCCAGGCTCCCAAGAGGGTAGACTGATACGGAATAGCCCAGGGCTCCAGGTGAACGAAAACAGCAATCACCATAAATCATATTGTCAGTGTAAGCTAGTATACACTATCTGGCAAGGCCCAAGGTCTTATCAGGTGGGATATTTCAAGAGCCCAGAGTTTCTCAGGATCTGGTCCAGGGCCTTTTCTTTGGAATGTGCAGAATTGGAACACCCTAAGCCAGGCGTCCTCAAACTACGGCCCGAGGGCCACATGCGGCCCACCGAGGACATTTCTCCAGCCCACCGCCGGGTGTTTTTGTCGCCGCTGCCTGTCCTGCTTAGCAGCCAACGCGTCCCGGGCCCACAGTGCGCACTCTCCAACGGTCTGGGGGACGGCGAGCTGGCCCCCTGTTTACAAAGTTTGAGGACCCCTCCTCTAAGCCATCTGAGTTAATTTTTACTGCACAACCTGTTTAGCCAGCACATAGTCAAATGACCATACCACCTGCAACAGAAGTAGGAAATGCGGTCTTCGTTCTAGGCAGCTGCATGCCCACTCAGTATCTGGGAATTCTGTTACAGTATGGTCTGGGTGGCAACCTGCCCCCGTTCTCGGTGTGCTCTGGGCTGAAGAATGACCAGACACACCAAAGTGTCAAATCCAGACTATCACCCTGGTTCTCTGACTCCTTGCTTGGAAAAATCACCAGCAGGGAGGCATTTCACCCCAGCAGCTCTGCACTGCAGAATAAAACAGGTCTGTCTCCGTGAAAGGACAGACGGACCAACTCATGGACAGGCTCATGGACAGCCCCACTCCCTCGCTCTAGCTTTTGGGATTGTTTCCTTTTATTGGCCCAGTCTGGGGAGGGGCTCTCAGGAGATGTGGGATGTTAGCCAATGATGAACAGGTGTCCCGAAAATTCCATCTGCACATACGAGTCCCTGGCAGAATGCCCACCTGGTGGAGCGGCAATGAACCACAATGCAGATTCAAGCTAATAGCACAATAATTACCCTTAGGTTACTGCTCGAAGTCACTTTCTAAATCCTAACATGGAGTACTATTCCGCTACAAGAAACAACGGTGATCTAGCACCTCTTGTATATTCCTGGATAGAGCTGGAACCCATCCTACTAAGTGAAGTATCCCAAGAATGGACAAACAAGCACCACATGGACTCACCAGCAAATTGGTATTAATGGATCAACACTTAAGTGGACATATAGGAGTAACATCTATCGGGTGTCGGCGGGTGGGAGTGGGGGAGGAGGGGCATGGGAAATATACGTAACCTTAACATTTGTACCCCCATAATATGCTGAAATTAAATAAATAAATAAATAAATCATACCATGCCTGAGTTGGGGAATTTGCAGATTGATTAAGTGTTTCTCCTTCCCCAGGTGTAGCAGTTGCTAGGGATAGGATTAAGGGTGGGCCAACTCTAAAATGGAGTGCCCGCCCTGATCCTCCTTCCTACTGTGTTTCCCCAAAAATAAGTCCTCCCCATAAAATAAGCCCTAGCAGGATGTCTAAGCATGTGCGCAGTAGAAGCCCTACCCCGAAAATAAGCCCTAGTGGTGGGTGTGGCTATGAAAATAAGCCCTAGTGCTGGGCGTGGCTATGAAAATAAGCCCTAGTGGTGGGCGTGGCTATGAAAATAAGCCCTAGTGGTGGGCGTGGCTATGAAAATAAGCCCTAGTGGTGGGCGTGGCTGCGCAGCGCATCTGCACAACCCATGCATGTCATCGCGGAGCGGGAAAGAACACGAGCAGCCCTTCTCATCTGCCCGGTGAGAGCTCTAGTGCTCAACAGGAGAGATTGGGCCTGATGGTTCTAAAGGAAATAGAGTCACAAGACATTCAGGATGGAATTTGGGGTTTGGAGAGTGATGATGACGTTCGAGAAGAAGATGACTTCACTCTATTTGAATCAATGTAGATTGTTGTACCATACTTAAAAAAAAATCCCTGAAAATAAGCCCTACTAAGGTGTCTTCTAGAGGAAAAATAAATATAAGACCCTGTCTTATTTTCAGGGAAACACGGTAGGTGGAGCAATTGCTCAAGATGGCACCAAAGCAGGGCACTCTTGTCCCTGGAAGAGCCAGAGATGCTATCCACCTAACACTAAGTGCAGACTAGTCTAGTCAGATATGTGGATCGGATCAGCAGGATGGGAACCAACATTTTCGACTGGCATGGTACCAGCTACACAGAACTTAGCCAATAAATGTGTGACGCGTGACCGAATGAGTGAATTTGGGCGTAAAAGGGCAGGCTGCATTATGTCAAAGCATGACGTCATTCACTGGGGGAGGGAGGACCAGAGGAAGGAACCCAGAGCAGCGAGTGAAGGGCAGGGAAGAGGCAGACATTCAAAACACTGTGACTCCCCCTGCAGCTTTGTGTAGGTCACCGAAAACATTTGGCACGCCAGTGAAAATCGTTCAGAAGACTCCTGCTGAACTGAACAGACTTGTTTGGAAATTTGCAAATCTCAGCTGCCTCGAATTCATCTCCGCCTTTCTAACCTATTATGACCCCATGCAATCTCTCCAGTTCTATCCGGGACGATGGGAAAAGGCATTGAGCACATGAGCCCCTGCCTTCCCTGTTCTTTCTCTTTGTAATAAACACAGTGCTGCGAAACAATTACCAGTTGCCCCTTTTGAGAGCATCTACCTCTTGGACCACCTAGCAGGCGTCCTCAAACTACTACGGTCCGAGGGCCACATGCGGCCCACCAAGGACATTTATCTGGCCCGCTGGTTGTTTTTGCCACCGCTGCCTGTCCTGCTTAGCAGCTGACTCGTCCCGGGCCCACAGTGCGCATGTGTGGAGTATGAGCTGCACCCTCCAATGGCCCTCCAACGGTCTGAGGGACAGTGAACTGGCCCCCCTGTTTAAAAAGTTTGAGGACCCCTGACCTAGGGTAAATAGCGCCAATTTTTTTGTTATAAGTTTTATGGATACATGCATCGCTAACAAGGGCCCAGGCATGAGACGGTGCAGCCTGTCAGCCAATGTTTTGCCATTTAATTCATGGTACTGCTTGCCTTGGCTGCGAGAGAATGAATTATTGGCATATTTAGAATGTCTCATCCCACCTTTCCTCCTCCCCATTATCATAAAAGTTAAAATTATTTATTTATGAACCAAATAATTTATCCAAACATTTTAACAATGCACCAGCACTTACGGAGGCTTTTATTCCAATTCTGGTAGAGAGACAAAGCCAAATATCGTTTCACTGCACGTTGTTACGGTTGTCCCCGATAGCTTATAATATATGGGGTTCCATTTTTCGCCTCGTACAATTAATATGAGAAGCATAACGAACTCTTTGCAATCCTTTTGAGAAAATGACAAAGAGATATCAATGAAAATCCATCTGTGGAATACAACTGGCTTGATACAGAACTTCCAAAACGACTCCGACAGAAAAGAAAATTCCTAGCCAAGAGCCATCAAGAAAGATTAAAAGCAACGTCACACATTGTTCTCGGGAATGCAGACTGTTCAACATATCTGGACCGCCAGCCGGCAATATGCTTCGAATGTTCGCAGCTTTAAAATGTTCATTTCCTGACCCATTCTTTCAAAGACTGTATCCTGATGAAATAATAAAAGATGGGCCATGCATGAATGCTCATTTACAGTGTCACTTCCCGTAAAGAAAATAGGGAGAAATAAACAAAGGGCTTACCTAATGCATTTTGTTATCTATAAAATGGATCACTATACAGTTATTAAAAATGATGTTCCTGAAGAATTATAGTTTATAGGAAAATGCACAAAAACATACATGATATAAAGTTCAATGGAACGGCAAGATATAAAAATCTATGCAGCCTGATTTGTTTCTAACATGTTTATAATGTATATCTGCATATATACTTATAGATTAGGATATTATTCTAATAGAAAATGATCAATACATATTTTTAGAATGTATAAGTGATTTGTATGTGTATACGTGTATAGAAAGACAAAGAAGAAATACCCCAAAATGTTAATTGTGGTTATGGCTAGATAGTGGAATTATGGGGAATATTTATTTTCTTCCTTATAGTCTTGTATATTTTCTAAATTGCCTCAATGCCCATGCTATTTTTATAACCCCAAAATATGACATTTTACTGATTGGTGGGCTCAATATACCCATTGCCATTTTCCCTGGAGTTTTCCAATGATGTAGCCATTCTGTTGTTTGATATCTCCACCTTTGTTTGGTTTATTCCAAGACTTGCTTTAGAGGCAGAATCATTTGGACTCAAATCCCAACTCTCCACTTTCTAGTTCTATGACCAAGGATAAGATCAATCCCTCTAGTATTCTGGATCCCTGGTATAGAGTTGCTGGGAGAATTAAATGAGAAGTGTTGAGTTCCTATCCAATGGTTATTTCTCCCTCCCCCTCCTTCTAATAAGACCTGGCTCTGTGATTTCGTTCAGGTATGGACTGCCCGCACCCATACCCAGGGACAAGAGGCTGGGGTTGACTCGGCTAGGACAAGAAAAGAAAGTTCATTCCCCCTGCAAGGAACTGCTCCAGGGTACGGTTTGAAATTCTAGCTCCATAACTGGGAAGGAGAATCGTTGGCAGGGGGTGGCAGGTTGGGAGGATAGGGGTAGAGTGGGCTTCTGAGAAAGTTTTCTTCATTCTCAAGAAAACAAAAGACACCTGGAAGGATGGGTATTCATTCCCATTTCTGACTTTCGGACACTGCTATCTGAGAATGTCTAGAAGCATTGTAGCCAACAATAAGACTGCAAAAAAACCTAAAAACTGAAAGATGGTAAAAATAAAAGATAGAAAGAATCTTGCTTCTTGATAATGTCGCTGATTTCTGGCCTGGCCTTATTTTTTCAATCTACATTTAACATTTTTCGTTTATGCAGTTGAACTGGGATTTCTATGACTTCCATCTGGAAGTATTCTAAGTGAAAACGAAAGCAAAAGTGCCCATGCCCAGGACAGAGAGTAGAGTTCAACAAATATTAATAGGAGTCTTCCCTTGTTTCTCTCATCTTCCAGATATATATTTAACAGGCACAACATACACTTATCTGTGATTTGCATGTGTAGTTTATAGGGAAGGTGACAAGAAGTAAAGAAGTCAATAGACCTTTTCTCTCTTCCCAAAACATGCACACAAGATCCAATTTCTCTAATTTTAAGACATACAAAGTCCCCCCAAAAAAAACGACAGACAAAGTTTTCCAAGGAAAGACTTGTGCTGCAATAGATATCTCTTGCTAAAAAGGAATTCTAGGTCTTCTAAAAAAAAAAAAACCTCACATAACAAAGATCTGCTCCAATCTTTCTCTCCCTGTAGGTCTTGAACAACTGGCCAGAGGCCATGCTTTTATAAGAGGTTCCCTGGATAGATCAGGGTGGAATGTACGCTGCTAGATCAAAAGAAAGCATTTGCTACTTGAATATGCATAGGCTGCATTAACTGTGAGTCTTAATCAAGTAATGAAGACTGACAGGCTCCTTGGCCTATGGGGGCTCTACAGTAATAAAATATGCACTTTTCTAAAAATGACATTGATAAATTGAGTCAAGTGACTGGGCAATCACTTCATCCGATTCCATATCTCACTCACCCTAAGCCACACTCTCTTCCTGTATTACTTTTGCATCTGATCCTGATGGGGCAGAATCAGCCAGCCCGAGATATGCTCCAGTATTTTCTAGTTTAGTGAAAAATAAAATATTGAATATGATTTATGATTTGCATCTAAAGTCTAAAAAATATGTACAAGCGGGAACTCAAGAATTGCCCCACCGGCATTGCAAAGAATTCAGGAATATCAAAACCTTAGGAAGCTGGTTCGTGCGTTTCCTTTTTATAGGTATTTCTCCCCAGTTCCAGAATGTGGCTCTCAATAAGAAGGGCTAACAGTGTCCTGCTGGCCTTGTTCCTATGTGTCATCGCGCTGCACTTCCAGTTAATGGCATGACTGTAATGACTAGCAATTTAAATAATAGAGGCTGAGGCAGAGGCAAGCCAGAAGGACACAATGCAGAAATTGCGACAGTTTATCAACATCGCGGGCACCCAGCTCTTCATTACCTCCTTGAATAGGGTCACAGTAGTTAAAGCGATGCCGTAAATACCGACTAAAACAAAGCAGCTGTTTATTCTTGATTTGGCATTGGGCATTTATAACACACAAGTTGCATTTCCCAGGCATGGGTGATTAGACACGAGAATGTAATTGATATTAACCAACTTTCAGGCTCCAGTAACTTTTTCTCACTGCATGTCAGTTTAATTTTTTTTAAAGAGCATAAGTAGCACACGCCAAATGGAAAACAAGAGGAAGAACACACAAAAACCCTTACGTTTCAATACTGGGTGGAAAACAACTAACCCATTTAACTTATAAAATCCTTCAGAGGTTTGCTATAAACTCGGAGGAGAATACCATGGTATTATTATTATTTATTTATTTTTTGAGACAGAGTCTCACTTTGTTGCCCAGGCTAGAGTGAGTGCCGTGGCATCAGCCTAGCTCACAGCAACCTCAAACTCCTGGGCTCAAGCGATCCTCCTGCCTCAGCCTCCCAAGTAGCTGGGACTACAGGCATGCACCACCATGCCCGGCTAATTTTTTCTATATATATATATTAGTTGGCCAATTAATTTATTTCTATTTATAGTAGAGACAGGGTCTCACTCTTGCTCAGGCTGGTTTCGAACTCCTGACCTTGAGCAATCAATCCACCTGCCTCAGCCTCCTAGAGTGCTAGGATTACAGGCGTGAGCCACCGCGCCCAGCTGGTCTTTTCTTTTTGAAAGGGTATTCAAGAGATTTTTAGAACAGAGACGTCTCTACATGCACTCTTGTTTTTGTTCAGAACTGGAACAGTACGAAAGGATGTCTACTGGAGTATCAACTGAATCACAGAAGTTGAATGCTGGTGCCCCATGGGCCAAAGCTGCCCCATTGCTCTGTTTCATTTGGACCATGCAGCGATGGTTGACTTAGTGATTTACCATTTTTAAATTCTTTTCAGCATTTATACATTGAGAGATTCCATGGAAAATGCTAGAAGCTCTGACCGCCACTGGCACCACTCTCCTGCAAGCTGGGCCTGCGTAGAGGCTGCTCCTGGTGGAGCGGGAAATGCACTGTGTAGCTGGCTTCAACCGCACGACCCAGGTAGTCTCCCTGTCTCTGAGGCCAGGTGTCAACTGCCTCTCTTCTTCTTAATAGCAGTGTTGTTTTTCTTAAGTAAAGATTGAAGACAAATGATTTCTCGTTGGTGAGCCTCCATCACAAGCGAGAAAACTAAAGATGGGGTAAGAGGACTGTTTCCAGAAAAAAAAAATCAAGAGGCTATATAATTCTTTACAGAAGTAAGGATCAATAACAGAGTCCTCCCAGCTGACCTCCACGGGTTTGAGTTTGTGACCCCACGTGAAAAGCATCAAGCTAGACGGTCTGCGGAAAGGACACCGGACGTATGGAAAAGCCAAGCTAGGCTCAGTCTCAGACAAAAGCTGTAAAGCCAAGAAAGGGAAAACCAAGCACTGCGCTGGTGAGAAGAACTGAGCACATAGCAAGCATGGGGTTGAAGGCTGGGAAGAGTGAAGGAGTTCCAGTGTTCTGCCAAAAATGCCTCATCCCCTGGCTACGCTTTTCTCAGGAGAACAAGTTAGCACAACAGGAAGCCACAGAACTAAAAGCATGAGGACCCAACGAACCTGAAATGCTGCAAGGTTAGGACCATCACTGCATAGAAACACGATAAAAGACATAAAGCCCTTCAGAGAACCAGAAGAGGTGAGGAGAACACATACAATCTTCTTCACCAAATCCCATAAAGAACCCAGAAAAATCTTTTGACACAATTAGGAAAAGTTAAGTGAGAAGTCAGGTAAGGAACAAATGTGTTTTAATTTCCTGCTATGTCAAAAGCACTGTATATACATTTTAACACATTTTGGTAATAATACTTTATATTTTTTTGCGCTCTCTCACTCATTAAATAAGTATTCGTTCACTGTCTCCTGTCTGATAGGAGACAGTGATCAATTTAGATCAGTTTAGATCCCTAGCATCTCTAGGGATATAAAAATTTTAAAATGTGGTTTTCCTGTTGTCAAGTTTTGAGTCAAACAAGCAAACACTCTGATGAAAATAATGATTATAAATATGAATAGCAATAATATAATGGCTGTCATTTTTTGAGTGCTTCCTAAGTGAGAGGAATTCTGCTGAGCACCTTACATTACTTTTCATTTACTCTCTCATGAACATCCGATGACCAAGGTACCAATATCTTTGTTTTACAGAGAGGAAATTGAGCTGTAGACCAAGTGGTCGCCTAAGGTTGTAAAAAGCTAACGAGTGAAAAATCTGTAATTTAAACACTGCCTGCTCTCTACTCACCAGACCAACAGATAATCTGCTATGTCAACCTATACCAGCTATAATGGAGGCATGCCAAAAAACAAGGGATGCAAAGGAGAGACCCTTAAATGCTTTTTAACTTGCAAAGCACTTTCCATACAGAGAACAAGCTTCCAGAATTCATCCGCTCCTAGACATGGTACTGGTAGAGAAAAACCATAGGCTTCCAGAACGGCTTAGGTCAAAGTGTGAATGACAGAGCCACAAATGGCTGGTAAAAGAACCTGGAATGGACCAAACCTTTTGGATCCAGAGGCAAAAAGAAAAGCAAGGTCCTCCCCATGACACGCCTCTTCGGGACTCTTTTGGGGACCAAGATGGTGGGGGTTGGATGGAGCATGCATGTCTCAATCTGTCAATTTTTATGTTTCTAAGGACACGTAGGCTATAAAAAGCTCACCCCATTTTTATACCTGAAGTCAGTCTGTTGAAAGTAATAAAATACACCAAAGATGGATTACTTAGTATGTTCCTGGCATAGAGATAGGCATCTTGTATATATCATTTCTAATCTCTAGAACATGAGGCAGAACCCTCTAGAACAGAAGAATGCTGAGGTCAGAGAAGTTAGTGATGTATCCAAGGTCATGCAGGTGGTCAAGTGGTAGAGGCGTGATTTGAACTTGCAACTATGTCACTCCAAAATCAGATACTTTTTCTCTTACATCAAAGTACAAAGTATCAGGCCAAGTCTGTCTGTAAGTATTCAACCATGCTTCTTTTGATTTTTTATTCATTCAACCAAGGCCAATTTATTCTGCACATACAGGGAACGTAGATGGTACCTATCTTCACACATCTGACCAGTAAATCAAGGAGACAGGGGTATAAATACACAGCCACACTTCTAGGCAGGGCAAACGAAGCTCAATGTGTTTATTATTTAAATAAGATCCATGAAGTCACGCCTGGAACTCGGTCTGAACCAACAAACACTGGCGTCACAGAAAGATCAATGAAGATGTCCACACTTGAGGAAGTTCAAACTTAACTCAGGATGAATTCGGCCCGGGGGTCAATCAGAAAAAAGCTTCCCAGAGTGGGTGGCCCTGAATTGGACCCGAAAGAACGTAGGAGGTGCTGGACAAGTGAGAAATAAAACGCCAGGCGCTGGGGGTCGATGGGTCAGGATGACCACAGGCATGGAACAAAGAAGTCCACAGAACCTTTGGGTAGTGGAGGTCAATCATAGCTAGAGCGCTACAAAGGCGAGGCATGAGAGTGAGAACTAAAGTCAGAAGGGTACTATGGCACCATTTGCACTCAGCCTTCAAGCCCATAATAAGAAACATGGGCGGCCACCCCAGTGGAATGCAATCATGTGACAGGTGTTGGCAACAATGGGATGATATTTGCCCAATTTAAATAATTCAGTGGCTTCCCACCGCCATTCAAATAATCCTAAGTGTTTACAGTTTGCAAGGCCTGTGAAACTCCCCGGTCTCTTTCCTTACGCCCTGTTCCCATCACAGCTCTGCAGTGGGCCTTACTCTTTCACCTCTTGATCTTTCCTGGCTGTTCCTTTTGCCTGGAAAACTGTCCATCACCCTCAACTCTTTTCAGCAGGGCTAACTCAGCCCAGCAGTCCCAGCTCAAAAGATACTGGCCCCCTGGGAGACCGTCCTTGGTGTCTCCAAATCTGCGTTCCTTCCATGCTTGACTTCTCCCATCTCCCAGTGTGTTATGGGTCTTCTTATCTCTCTGCCCCATCCCTGCCCTCTTCGAGGTAGGCATTAGCCTTGTTAGATTCCCAGCGCCTTCCAAACAGCCTGCCCCATTGCAAGTCCTCAATAAATACCTTGAAAATACAATAATTGTGAGGTTAGTGGATTGAGTGATGGATGGATCGAATGACTATTGAAGAAACAAAGTCAAGGAGAGCCACAGGAGGCTGCCACTAGAGTCTAGGGGAAACATGTCTTTATAAAGGCCCGGAAACACTTATTAAAGTGGGGTCTTTGCTAAGTGGGGAGAGTGGAACTACTAGTTGGCCAAGGCAGGCAGACAGCAAGCTAGAAAAAAGCAGAGCTGCCAGGCAGTTGCTTGGGAGACCACAGTTCCATGGGACTATGGCCATTAGCATGCAATGCTGGTTAATCTGATTTTCATGACAGACAGATTTATTATGACTTCTAAATATATAAATCCCAGGTTATGCTTTACAGCTAACCTAACAACTTGATATATGTGTCTGACATCCCATCTTAAAATCAGATTCCAGCTTCTAATTAATTTTTATTCACCCATCGCTCTAACTAAGGAGGCAGAAAATCTCAGTGGGATAAACAATAGACGGGGTATGTGAGTCGTTTATACTTTGAGGAACATTTTCCATTGAAACACTGAAGTTGGCCAGGCGTGGTGGCTCACGCCTATAATCCTAGCACTCTGGGACGCCGAGGCAGGCAGATTGCTCAAGGTCAGGAGTTCGAGACCAGCCAGAGCAAAAGCGAGGCCCCTGTCTCTACTAAAAATAGAAAGAAAATTAATTGGCCAACTAAATATATAGAAAAAATGAGCCGGGCATGGTGGCACGTGCCTGTAGTCCCAGCTAGCTACTTGGGAGGCTGAGGCAGGAGGATTGCTTGAGCCCAGGAGTCTGAGGTTGCTGTGAGCGAGGTTGACGCCACAGCACTCTAGCCTGGGCAACAGAGTGAGACTGTCTCAAAAAAAAAAAAAAAGAAAGAAAAGAAAAGAAAAGAAACACTGAAGTTGTCTTTCTCTTTGCTACATAAAAAGGGACAATACCAATTCTCCCAATGACTTCTATGAAGACCGAAAGACCGAATGGAAAGCATCATACAGGAACATGGTAGTCATTATTTCTATTAAATAACCCATCTCTGACCTCTCACTCCCCCTCCCCAGCCCCACCCTGGCCCCTCAGACAGAAATTACAGTGACATTATGCTCCAGTCAGTTTAAAGACTGATCATTGCTAAGGAGTTGCCATGCACTTTGCTTTCTCCAGTGATATTTTCATGAAATAACTCTTGAAGCTGAGTTGCAAACTCCACAATGACCTGTCTTTAAGCCAATAATAATGCTCAGAAAAGCTGAAAATACCATCAACAGCTTTTTATATAATCCAAACAACAATCATAATGCACTCACACAGTAACACTTTATTAACAATGCAAAGTAAGACAGTTATAGCTAGGAAAAGTTTTGTGATCTGCTGATTTCTTTAAAATGAGCATTCTGTAAATCTGTATTTTTGAGCCCACAAATTTGAGGCTGCAGTGAGATGTGATTGCACCACTGCACTCCAGCCTGGGTTGACAGAGGGGGACCCTGTCTCTTAAAAATAAAAAATAAAAAAAATTAAGCTGTTACAAAATGCTTGGCATGAAGTCAATCATTTATACAACTCAACAATCACATATAATCAGTACTATTATCATTCATAGTTTTACAGATGGAGAGGAGGCAGACCCTGTCTCTTAAAAAAAAAAGAAGAAGAAGGAAAACGTTGCTCGAGTCACAAACGTTAGTAAGTTGTACAGCTGAGATTTCAATTGAGGCGGATGGCTGAAGGTCTACCACCTTGATCTTAACCAATATGCTTACTGCCTCAGGGACTTAAGGGGAGCTAACTAAATAAATAATAGTATAAACAGCCAGTCGTGTCCGCCAGAGCCATAAATCCAAACTCCACAATCATGCTCACATGGACAGCACTACAGTGTTTCTGGCTTTTTTTGCAGGGAGATTTAAAAAATTTAGATACCAGTCTATTGATCTGCCACAGTATGGAATATAAACTAGCAGGAGGAATGCATTCAGCAAAGAACTTTGCCCGATGGACATCCTGAATCACAAAACTGGCCAATTTTTGGTTCACAATAAATAGTGAAAATAGAAAAATACAAAAAAAAAATTTACAAAAATCTCCTCCTCTCTATTTTGCTAAATCTCCAGGGCCTAAGTGATGGGATGATGGAAAAGATTCACTATTTCACACGTACACACACACACACACACACACACACACACACACACATATTACTCTGTGCTCAATTTGACTTCAGCTGAGCCCTGAAAACATTTTTTTAAAAAAACAAAAACCCAAATGACAGAAAGAAGTTCATTCACTTACCCTTCGGGATACATAATACCATATTCACAAGAACAAAATTGTATATTCTCCCCACAAAAATCACATTTAAATATGCAGAGTATTTTTATTTCTTTCCCTCACAGAAAAAGTTCATTTGTCAGGATAGAACATGTCCTATATAGGAGTAGATATAATAATCATTTGAAATAAATAAAAATTTTAATTAAACCTATCATGAACTCTTACAATATTTCTTTTTTTTTTTTTTCTTGAATGAATTTACACCGGGGTAGAAATTCATCAAACAAACATTTAAGAGAACACACAAAGCATTCACACTGTAACTAATCGATATGGCTGATTTGTTAAGTTTTAGAACCTTTAAATAAAACCCCGCATTTTGACTCTAGCACTATTTATTTAGGGCTTTATCAAAACATATAATTGCAAAATAAGATCTATGATGTTCAGATGAAACCACACACAATATAATCAAATGCTTGGCATGGAGCCATTCAATTTGTCGTTCCAAGGTGGGCCCACTCCAGTTTAAAACAGTTTGTCCAGTAACACCAAATCTCCCCTTCCTCCCCTTTGCCCTTAGAATTATTGAGCATAATGTAATTCCTCCACAAGCCTTAGGAAAATATTATTGGAATGCATGAACCAAAATGCAGAGATGAAATGGAAATGAAAAAAAAACAAACTTAAAAAAATGGAAAATCAATTACTATTTTTAATAAGTAGAAATGGCTTTTGTGCTAAGAAAAGAAAAATTGCCCAGAGACAAAATAGATGTTCGATATTCCGGTGCACTAATGAGTATATTTACATGTAATTTTCTGAAATTTATGTGCAAGACTAACTGCAAGTGGAATTTAGTATCAATAGGAGTTTACAGAAGCCATTCATTTTTCCTCTAATCATATTGAATATTTAAGGTGCTTGATTGGACTCGATTATTTCTCTTCTGGAGCCAAAAAAAAAAAAAAAAGAGCCCTGACAAACTTCAAAAATGATGGATTAGTGGGGCGTTTCCAACTTTGGGGGAACATTCCAGGCTGTCACAGCCGGAAGAAAAACAATGAGAAAGTTTGTTCCGATTGGAATGCATGCCACTTGGGTGAGATCTGCAGAGAAGGCAGGCCTGGCTCAAGGGTCACTGGGAAGAGAGGCAGAGGCAGAGACCTACATTTAGTAGGATTTTGCTGTCTCCCACACCTCTCAAACCTGCTTCTTCGTTTCAAGGCAGGCTGGAGAGAAATTTTACTCACAGAGATCAGTCTCCCATTGCCAAAAAAAAAAAAAAAAAAATTAAAAGAATACTGGCCCTAGCAAATCTCTTAGTACTTGGAATTGAGAAGCAGGAAGGGAAGTGGAGCTCATTTGCAGTAGCCCTGCTTCCTTGCCCAGATTGCTCAAAAAAAAAAATAATAATAAATTGGAGAGATTAGCTGTGCCCCACAAGGCGGGAACAGCAAGCAGGGACATGTCAATTGCTCACACCGACTGGCCCCTCCTGCTGCCATTCCTCCAACTCCTTCCCAAGGGAGGTTGTGAGCCCTCTCTAAAATGCTTGAAGAAGAAGATATATTCCTAACTGGTCAAGGAGATTTAAATTTAAATTCCTAGCTGAAAGCGGAATGAGGAATAAAATGCTCTCTCCGAGTACCCAATCCTTGATGCATTATGTTCTACTGTCAGCTAACAGCATCATCATAGCGTTAATTAAATTTTCAGATGCTGGTGTGATGGTCCATGTAAAATTCGATTTGGTCAATGCAATGCACCATCCACCCAGACTTTCCTTCCTCTGAGAGATTTCTAGAAGGATCCTTTCTTGCCCTCTCCTAGCTGCTCGTGGTGGTGGTCAATCTTCGGTGTTCCTTGCAGCTGCGTGACTCCAATCTACCTCGGTCATCGGGCAGTGTGCTCCCCTCATGAGTCTGAGTTTCTGTGCCTTCTCTCCTCTTTTAAAGACATCAGTATTAAGGGCCTATCCTACTCCAGTAGGACCACTTCTGCACATCTCCTTAACTAATTACATCTGCGATGACCATATTTCCAAATAAGGTCACATTCTCAGGCAAGGACGATTTAGAACTTGCGATATGTTTTTGGGGGGCACGCGATTCAACTCATAACACAACCATACTAAGTCAATCAATCACCAAGTCACATGCAGACTGCCTCCTAAATACCTCCCAAATCTGTCTACCTCTTTCTATCCTCACCAGCACCCCGAATCCCATACAGTCACCTCACTTGGATACTTGCAATAGCTTCCTAAATCCTCCCCTCACTTTTGCACTTCTCCAATCCATTCTCAAAAAAAAAAAAATGTATTTACTGGAATGTAACATACATACAGAAAAAAATGCATGAACCATAATGAGTTTTCCCAGAGCGCACATACCGATGTAACCAGCATTCAAATCAAGAAATGCAATATTACCAGAATCCCAGAGGCATCCTTCATACCCCTTCCCAATTCATTCCCCCCTGCTCCTGCCCAAAGGGGACCATTATCCTGACCTCTAACAACATAAGATTAGTTTTACATGGTTTGGAATTTTATGTGAATGGCATCGTACATTACACACACTTTTCTGTCTTCTTGTGTTAGTGAGGCTCATCCTTGCCATTGCAACTAGAAGTAATTGATTCATTTTCGTGGCTCTATAAATATTTCATTGGATGACTATGCCATTTTATTTATTCATTCGACTGTTGATGACCATTCAGACTGAGTTCCATTTGGAGGGGAGCTATTAAATATAATGGAGCTATGACTGTTCTCGCACGTTTGCTCATATACCTCGTAGAAATGCAAGGTCACAGCACCTATAATTGTTCATCTTCAGTAAATATTGCCAGTTTTCTTAAGTGATTGTATTAATTTTCAACCCCTCAGCACTATACGACAGTTCCTGTTCCTTCATATTACTGCCAAAACGCGGTATTATCAGGCGTTTTCATTCTAGCCCCTCTGATGGCTGTCCACCGGTATCTCATTGACCCTGATTAATTATGATAAGAACTTTTTATATGCTTATTAGTCATGTGGATATACTCTCTTGTGAAGGGTTTGTTCGAATCCATGGCCCATATTCCTATTGCTTTATATTTTTTCTGATTTGTAGATGATATTTGTGTTGTCTGCATACTACTCCTTTGCCAGATAGAGAGCAATTGCCACCTCCCATTCTGTGGCTTGCCTCTTCTCCCTCTTAATGGTGCCGTGAGTTCAAAAACATTCCGTTTTAAGGTGCTCTACTATATTTTATCTTTTCATTTTTTGCTACTGTTTTTAAAAGCAGTTTTATTGAAGTATAATTCGCATACCATCCAATTTACCAATCAAGTGTGCATGATTCCAGGTTTCTTAGCATGTCCACAGGGCTGTACAATGATCGCTATAATCTAATATGAAAACATTCTAATCATCCCCCCCAAAAGAAATCTCGTACCCACTAGCTGTCACTTCCTATTCCTCCCAATATCCTCACTCTCACCAAAACCTAAGCAACCACTTCTTTATTGATTTACCTATTCTAGACATTTCTTTTTATTTTTTTTCTGAATATACATTCTTTTTCTTTATTATTATTGAGGAAATTTCTTACAGATGGAATCATGTAAAACATAGTCTTTTATGACTTGCTTCTTTCACTTAGCATAATGTTTTCAAAGTTCTTTCATGTGGTAGCATATATCAGCATCTTGTTTCTTTTTCTTGCCTAATAATATTCCATTCTATGGACATTCCACATTTATTTATATATTCATCAGGTTGATGAATATTTGAGTGTGTCCACTTTGGGGCTATTATTTATAATGCTGCTTGCTTAGCGTTTTTCATGTCCTGTTAAAGAAATAACTTGGCTATCCCAAAATCATTGACAATATTCTACAACTGTTATCTTCTAGACCAGGCGTCCTCAAACTACGGCCCCCGGGCCACATGCAGGTGTTTTTGCCCATTTTTTTTTTACTTCAAAATAAGATATGTGCAGTGTGCATAGGAATTTGTTCATAGTTTTTTTTTTTTTTTTTAAACTATAGCCCGGCCCTCCAATGGTCTGAGGGACAGTGACCTGGCCCCCTGTTTAAAAAGTTTGAGGACACCTGCTATAGATGCTTTATTGTTTTAACTCTCACATTCTGATCAACAATCTAACTGGAATCTGTTTTTGTTCATGATGTGAGGAAGCAGCCTAGGTTTCTTTCTGCCTGCATGGATACCCAATTGATTTGGCACTACATAATGAAAAGATCCACCCTGTTCTGCAGTATCAACTTTCTCAGAAATCAAGTGTCCTCGTATGAATGGTTCTCTCTGAATTTTCTATTCTGTTTCATTGATCTCCTTGTGTATCTTTGCGCAGTACCACATTATGCTAACTACTGTAGCTTCATCATGAACGTATGAATAGCTGGTAGTGTAAGTCCCCCAACTTTGTTCTGATTTTCATTCAGAATTATCTTGCCTATTCTTGGCCTTTTGCAAAAATTGGGATTGCGTTCAATTTAGAGATCGGTTTGGAGGGCACTGACATCTTTTACCCTATTGAGTCATTCAATCCATGGATATCTTATGCCCCTTCTATTTATTCAGGTCATCTTTCATTTCTCTCAGTAATATTCTGTGCTTTTCTCTATAGAGGTCTAACACATCTTTTGCTAGATATATTCTTATGTTTTTGATATTTTAAACTATTTTCAAATGGGAACTTTATAAATAGTTTTATTGAGATAAAATCTACATACCCTGAAATGTACTCATTTAATTATACAGTTTGGTGAGTTTTAGTACATTTACACAGCTGTGCAAACTTCACCACGTGTAGTTTTAGAACATGTCCATCAATCCAAGATGTTACCTCCTGCCCTTTGCAATTAATCCCCACTGCCGTAAAAAGCAACGACTGATTTGCTTTCCATCTCTGAGGTTTTGCCTTTTCTAAAAAGTGAATCCTACAATGTAGACTCTTTTGTGTCTGGATTCTTTCACTCAGCACAATGTTTTCTAAACATACCCAGGTTGTTTCATATGTTGGCAGTTCATTCCTTCAAAATGTTGAGTAGTACTCCCTTGTATAAATGCACTGATCATTGCTAACTTCATTTACCAGTTTATAACGATTTGGATTGCTTCTAGATTGGGGCCACCATGAGAAACACCACTATAAATGTTCACACACAAGTCTTTGTGTAGAGAGACACATCATTTTTCTCTAGGAGTTTTCATCTAAATAACTACCGTGTTTCCCCGAAAATAAGACAGGGTCTTATATTTATTTTTCCTCAAGAAGACACCCTAGGGCTTATTTTCAGGGGATGTGTTATTTTTTTTTTAAGAATGATACCACAACCTACATTTATTCGAATAGAGTTAAGTCATCTTCTTCTGGAACATCATCAGAACTCTCCAGATCCTGAATTCCCTCTTCAAATCTATTTCCTTTAGAACCACTGGCCCCGATCTCTCATGTGGAGCCATAGAGCTGTCATGGGGCAGGTGAGAAGGGCTGCTCGTGTTCTTTCCTGCTCCGCTAGGACATGCACGGATTATGCAGATGCGTAGCCACGCCCATCACTAGGGCTTATTTTCATAGCCACACCCAGCACTGGGGCTTATTTTCATAGCCACACCCAGCACTGGGGCTTATTTTCATAGCCACGCCCATCACTAGGGCTTATTTTCATAGCCACGCCCATCACTAGGGCTTATTTTCATAGCCACGCCCATCACTAGGGCTTATTTTCATAGCCACGCCTGTCACTAGGGCTTATTTTCATAGCCACGCCCATCACTAGGCTTATTTTCAGGGTAGGGCTTCTATTGCGCAAATGCTTAGAAATCCTGCTAGGGCTTATTTTATGGGTAGGTCTTATTTTTGGGGAAACACGGTAGAAGTGGAATTGCTGGGCCATATGATATCATAAGTAGATGTTTAACTTTTTCAAAAAGTGCTACACTGTTTTCCAAAGTAGCTATACCATGGACTTCCCTAGCAGGAATGTATAAAAGCTCCTGTTTTTCCATATCTTCATCAGTACTTCTTATTGTCTGTCCTTTTTTATTTTAGCCATCCTAGTGGGCACGAATTGGTACTTCTATGTGGTTTATAATAATATGCCATATTATTCCTCCCTTTGATTCTGCATTTCCCTAGTAATGATGAGCAACTTTTCATGTGATTATTTGCCATGACTATATATACTCTGGTTTGTGTTCTTATTATAGACTTACAAGGATTCTTTATATATTCAGGATATAAATGCTTTTCAGAGATGATTTGCAAATATTTTATCCCACTCTTTGGCTTGTCTTTTCATTTTCTTAATAGTGTCTTTCAAAGAAAGAATTTAAGTTTTTAAATTTTATAAAGTCAAATTTTCCTTTTTTTTTCATTTAGAGACCTTGGTTTTGGTGTTATATCTAAGAAAACTGTGACTAAAGTAATGTCATAAAAACTTCTAAGATTTCATCTAGAAGTTTTAGAGTTTTAGTGCTTATATTTTGGTCTGTAATACATTTCAAGTTAATTTTGTATATAGTACAGGGTAATTTTTGGATAAAGATATCCAATTGTTCCACCTCATATTCTTTGAAAACATAATTTAGTCATGGTTTATAATCCTTTTTATAGGTTGGTAGATTCATTTTATTTATTTATTTTTTTTATTTTTTTTTATTTTTGGTAGATTCATTTTAAATGGTATTTTTTTATTTTTATTTTTTAATTATTTGTCATTGGTATATGGTAATACAATTGATTTGTTATATTAACTTTGTATCCAGCAATCTTGCTAAATTAATCATTAAATTTACATAAATATATTTTTTGCAAATAATACAATTATATTGCTTTCTTTCCAATCCTTATATCTTTCTCTTTCTTTTTTTTTTTCCTAGCCTCTCTACATTTGCTAGGACTTCTAGTACAATGTGACAGTAAGGACAGACACACTTTCCTCACACCTCATCTCAGGGCAAGACTCCCAATATTTCACTTAAATATGATATTTTCTTTAGTTTTTTTTTATATAGATATAGAATCCTTGGGGGTTTTTTGGTTTTGTTTTTTGAGATAGGGTCTCACTCTGTCACCCTGGGTAGAGTGCAGTGGTATCATAATAGCTCACTGAAACCTCAAACTCCTAGGCTCAAGCAATCCTCCTGCCTCAGCCTCCCAAGTAGCTTAGACTACAGGCAGGCGCCACCATGCCCGACTAATTTTTCTATTTTTGGTAGATACAGGATCTTGCTCTTGTTCAGGCTGGTATGAACTCCTGACCTCAAGCGATCATCCTACCTTGGCCTCCCAGAGTGCTAGGATTACAGGCGTGAGCCACTGCCCCTGGCCCAATATAGAATTCTTATTGAGGATGTCTACTTATATTCCTAGTTTGTTTAAAAGGTCTTATGAGGATTAGATGTTGCGTTTTATCAAATGCTTTTCTGTATCTACTAAGATAATCATGTTTTTTTTCTCCTTTTTCTGTTATTATAGCATTTGACTTTCAAACATTACCCAACCTCTCATGCCTATAATAAGTACAACTTGGACATAACATATATCCTTTTCATATATTGCTTGGTCTGCTAGTACACTGTTTAGGCTCTTTGCATCCTTGAGACTGCCAAAATCTCTGCTCAACTTACCTACCTCTTTAGCTGCTGGTTTCTATTGGGTTTTTTAGCCTTTTAGAGCTTTATCATTTAGAAATCAGCAAATTCTTCAAAGAGAAAAAGAACGAAAATGTCGAAGTCACTTCAACGCACTTCCTGTCTCCAGGATTCTGACCCCTCGAGTCCTGGATGGCTTGGTAGTTCTTCAATGCCTTCAAACAAATGTTTTCTCTAGCTTTTCTGATTATTCTTTTTGAGGGTTGTTACCTGTTCTACCATTACCGTAAACAGAAATTCATCTTTTATAATATAAACTAAATCATATTGTTCTTCGTCTTTGGATTTGCTAATGGCTAATCCACTGTGCTTATAAAAACCCCATATTCCACACCACATCCTATAGGATCCTAAATGACCCAGTCCCTGCCTTCTCCTCCATATTTCTCACCACTCACTCCCTGATCACTCCTCTCCAGCCACTCCTGTAATCCTACCACGTTCATTCTCAAATCAGCGCTTTTGCATTCCTTCTTCCTTTTTCCCTGAATACCCCATCCCTGATCTTTGCACAGCTGCCTCATTTTTCTCATTCTGTCTCAGTTTCAATGTCACCTTCTCAAAGACGCCTTCTCAAGACGATTTATCTAATCTTGTGTCTCTCCTACTTGATCCTCACAAACGTCATAATATACACGAAAGAAGGCAAAATAAAATTAAGCCACGAGAGGCAAGAGTTTGAACTTTCCAAAAAGTAGAATGCTATCTCTGTCCCATTTCCAGATTCATCACATAAGGAAAACAATAAACCAAGAAACATAACATCTCTGGGGGCGGAACCGACTTTGTATATTACAACACAGAGAAAGAGTACGATCTTTCTCTGGGGTGTGACAAACCTGGACTCAAATCATTTCCACCCAACTTTCTAAGTGTGTGACTTCAGGCAGGTGTCTCGGCCTCAGCTTCCCAAACTATAGTATGAGGATAATGATAGTA
Source organism: Microcebus murinus (assembly GCF_040939455.1). Taxonomy (NCBI): domain Eukaryota; kingdom Metazoa; phylum Chordata; class Mammalia; order Primates; family Cheirogaleidae; genus Microcebus; species Microcebus murinus. The sequence goes on along the minus strand of NC_134133.1, from coordinate 7,222,389 downwards.
TCCGTTTGACAGGATTGTTGTAATCATGTAATAAATGTCATTCTGTATGCAAAGTGCTTGATACAGTAGCTGAGTCATAAAAAGTTTTCCGTAAACAAGAGCTGTTATGATGACAATGATGCTCATGGTGATAATGATGCTTAAAATAACAAGGCTCTATAGCATCTGGTAAAATACTAAATCACTCACTCAAACACACAGAAACATACACACACACACTTAAAATTACATATTTTAATCGATCTCCACCAAGCGGATGCAGGCTTTCTCACCTGCATTAGCAGATTTAGTAGAGACTCCATTTCTTTGGTCTCTGTGCTAAGTTTGGTAGCAGGAAATAGAGACCAACACCCTAGCAAGTCTACTCAAAAATAGGAAGACCTTATTGGAAGAGTACTGCAGTATCTCACGAAATTGGAAAACCAAGATCTGTGAAGAACAGAAATTAAGGTCCATCCAGAGAAGCGAGAGGTGGGAGCCCAGAGGCCTCTCCCTAAAGCACCATCATGTAAATGACTAAAATACCATCAAAACCTACCTCTTGCTCTCAGTTCAAAATTCCAAATTCTTAGGAGAGAGGATCAGACTGGCATATCCAAGTCCAATGCCTACTTCTAGACCAGTCATTTCTGTCCCAAGGCACAGGGTCAAACAGTGCAGACTCAGCCACTGGAAGCCCACTTCTTGGATTAAGGGAGAGTCCCCTGAAAAAAGTTTTCTTAAGAGCCAGAAAGTCATTCCAAGAAGTACTACTAGGATCCCAGGCACCCTAAGGTAGGCATTCTCTAAAACAAGCCATCTTTGTTGACTCCAGAACAATAGTGACCAAGTTATGCACCATTAGCTGCTTGGGAGGGAGTTAATTACCAATTAAATAGAACTGAATCATTGAATCTGCTTTCAAGTCCTCTAAATAGAACAGCAACATGCTACCTTGTAGAGCCAATTTTGCAAATCAGAGCGCAGTCCCTTGCTTCCGATGAGGACAGAAAGCCTTTGTGAGATTTCCAAAGTGCAGAGGTACATTTAAAAAAAGTTGTGTGGTACGATCCATCAAAATCTAGGAGAAAATATATTGGAAACTGTGCTCCATAGTAGCCATCAAAGGAAGCTTGCAAAGGATGTACAAAATATTCACGAATGTCAAGAACATTTCTGTATTTTGCAGGCATCCAAAATTTTAATAAAATCTCTGACTTCGAAATTCCTCTCTACTCCTCTCACGCAGATTATTAGTGACCCAAGGGGCTGGGGAAGAATTACAAAATGCAGTGAATGCATTCTACTCCAAAATGGTCTTATCCAGTAATGCCACCCAAAAAGATATCAAGAAAATTGCAAGTATGGCCAACCCAAAAAGATATCAAGAGAACAAGTATGGCTGACCCAAAAAGATATCAAGAGAACTGCAAGTATGACAGGTCTGGAAATGGATGTATTGAGCAGTCACCTAGGAAATATTGCAAATGTGGGCAGCTGTTAAAAATCACAGACATGGGCGAATATCAGCACCTGAGGAAGAAGAAGATTGGGGTGAGGGTAGGCATGATTCCCAGGGAATCACTGACATCATCAGTATACATTCCCTTAGCCTACCAATACATCATTGTCTTCTACAGGGAATATTTAACTAGACCTGTGGTTCTAAGAATTTTTGGAGCAGAAAAAAAGAAAATCATTCAATATTTGGAAGACCGAGATAGCATATCCAAAGGGGAGATAGACAGCATGGCGGAGGAGCCTTCTGAGTCAGGCTATGGGGTCCCCTTCCCAGCTCAATGACTTACTAGCTGTGCGAGGTTTGGAGGTTGCTTAATGTTTTCGAGCCTTCCATTCCCTCATCTGAAATGAGGGTGTTAATGGTATTTGTATCTATGCCTCCTTTAGATTATTGTGAGGATAAAATGAGCCAACAACTATAAAAGGTTGCTGCCACATAGTATACACATTATAAAAAGTTGCCATTGCTGCTCTGCTTCTTTTACTGTTTACTAGGTATTTGCCAGACTCATGGTTTCTAGACTTTAATCCTCCAGAATCTACATTAAAAACACAGACAGCAGCCTGAGTCACCAATCAGCATATTTAAAACGTAATAAAAATATCATTTATTATCCCCATTTTTAAATTTTTTTTTATTTTAGCATATTATGGGGGTAGTAGCGTTAAGGTTACGTATATTGCCCATGCTCCCCTCCCCCCTCGAGTCAGAGCTTCAAGCGTGTCCATCCCCCTAACATTGCACATCTCACTCATTGTGTTTGTATATACTCATCCCCTCCTCCCCCCTCCCCCTCCCATCCTCCCGACACCCGATAAATGTTACTCCTATGTGTCCACTTAGGTGTTGATCCATTAATACCAGTTTGCTGGTGAGTACACGTGGTAGTTGTTTTTCCATTCTTGGGATACTTCACTTAGTAGAATGGGTTCCAGCTCTAGCCAGGAAAATACAAGAGGTGCTAGATCACTCCTACACTGCTGGTGGGACTGCAAACTAGTTCAACCTTTGTGGGAAGCAATATCCCTATCATTTTAAAGAAAGGAAAGACCATTTTATTCTCCCCAAATGAGAGGAAGCATGTAATCTCAGAACAAAGGGCAGTCCATTGTGCTACGGACACAAGAAGACAACAGAAGTCATGTGGACTGGCATGGAGACACCGCTATGCCAAACCACCTACGTGGCAGCCTAAATCCAGTAAATGAGGCAACAGTGGGGTCAAGACCCGCACTGGAATGTTTTCCCTACATTTCTATGTGCACAAAATGCTACTCTCTTTCTGAGGTCCAGCCCCAGAACTTCCCTGAGAGCTACATGAACCTATCAAGGGGAAGCATTCCTATGTCTCCTCTCGATTCTAGCATCAACTTCATCCCTGGCTCTCTGATGGCACCATCCATGGTCTACTTTGCAATTTTGAAACGTGCATATCTTATCCACCCACTATATTTGAGGGCTGAGATCCAGAGGTGGGTCCATTTCAGAAGGCCTCGTATTACCTAATGGAGCTGTATGTATAATATGCAATTGAAACAGGCCTGTGGAATGATCTTACATCATTTGCTTCCTTGAGTGATCAAAGTGCTCCTGAAAAACAGTGTCTATAGCTGTAAGCCCAGCATCGTGAAATGGATTTTGAGAGGAAATTGCGTATTGGAAAGCACCTCACCAGGGAATCCAAGTATCAATCAACGATTGAACAGGTAAGCAAAATGTGACACACACATACAATGAAATAGTATTCAATCTTAAAAAAGAGAGGAATCTTGGCACATGGTACAACATGCATGAGCCTTGAAGACATCATGCTAAGGGAAATAAGCCAATCATATTTTTGTATGTTTTCACTTACATTATGCTCCTAAAGTAGTCGGGTTTATAGAGACGGAAAGTACACTGATGGTTGGCAAGGACTACAGGAAAGGGGTAATGGGGGTTATTGCTTAATGGGTACAGAATTTCAGCTGGGAGAAGATAAAGTTTCTGGAGATCGATGACGGTGACGGTCGCTCCACAATGTGAATGTACTTACTGTCACAGAGCAGCACACTCAAAAAATTGTCAAAATGGTAAATTTTACATTACGCATATTTTGCCACAGTAAAAAAAAATATTAATAAAATTTAAAAATGTTGGTTTAAAGTATATAATCAGGAAGAGTTAAAGAGGTTGAGGCAATTTCGAGAAGATTTGAGCTCTGGGGCAAGGAGAGATGAGAAGAAGGTGTAGACGATGGTCAATCCAGAGAGTCGCCGTGTGTAAGAAGCTAAGCCTTATTCCGCTCAGGCCCCTGTTACCCCACATCACCCATGAGCAAGAAGCTATGAGGAGAGAGATTTCAACTTGACGGAAGGCAAACCTTTCAGCAGTGCTATCCAGAGAAAGAATAGATTGCTTTTATATATAACTAGTTCCGCTTCTCCGGAAGTATTCGAGTATAAATGGAATATTTCCTTAGCAGAAATCTTCAGAGAAAAGCAAGCATCAGAAAAAGGTTGCTCTAAATCAGGGGTTCCTAAAAGCCGATTAACAGGATGATGCCAATACACGACGAAGTTTCCATCCATTGGTGGTGAAATGACAAACACAAAGACAAAACTGTGAGGCCTTTTATAAAGCTAAATATACTTGATCATTTTCATTCTATTAATAAGACTATGTCTTTCACTCTCATGGTATAAAAAAACCAACTCCAATCTCTTACGAGATCATTGTGAATGATGAAAGATAATTATTTTTCATTTATGTCCTGTTTTGGGGCAAAACTAAAAGTTTAGAAAGTCAAGTCAGCTTAATTTTAGGGGGGGAAGAGTATATGGATCCCAAAGTCTGAGAATAATTTACACAGGTAAGTCTTTAAGACCGTTTCTAAATTCCAAGAACCCATGTTTACGATCAAGGATTGTTGTCAAAATCTGCTTTCATTGTTGGTTTTAACATATTCCAACTGTATTCGCAAGGAGTGGAGTGGCCCCTCCCTCCCGGGAGATTTCTCCCAAGGCTTCTTCCTGCACAGTGATGGTCTGAAATGATACTGAATTTGAAAGGACTCTCAGTCTCTCAGAAATTCCATCACATGACAAAAGAGAGCGCTTTGGTTTAGAGATGTCTGTCCCAATTCACCACAAAGTCCGTGGGCCAAATTCCAAATGCCATCAGCCTTCCAATGGGTAAGTCGATTTTACTGTGCTCTTGTGTTTTTGGAAGAGAAATGTATGTGCATGGGTGGCTTTGTGTGTATCCGTGGAGAGAAAAAAGAGGGGGGATATGAATGAATGGACATAGGCACCAACAACCAGAAGAGGAAAGGGGGGTGATACACATTTAGAATTATATCCAAGAGCCATTTAATGATAAACAAAATTAAGGTTTGGAGCTCGTAATGGGCTTTTTTCCTTTATTTTTTTGTCACTCATTGAAATCAACAGGAAAGATGCTAAGGTACCAAGTTATTTTACTGTCAGGAAGAGAAAGAGTAAAAATGCATTGATGGTATCACTCCACACCCAGAGCTTTTCGATTCTGCTATTTATGCTTTTCCCCGAAACATATCCATTTGGATCCTGCTGAAAACACTTTTCTTTCTGTCACTCACAATCTGTCAAGACAGCATTATCTTCTGTGGTTTAAAAACAGAAACTCCATTTAACGTGGTCGTTGATAAAGACATCTCATTCATATCCCTTAACTAACGATAATTATTCTAATTTAGCACATGAAGACGAGGGGGAAAAAAGCACTTACATTTTGCAGCTTGTTTTGGATTATGGAACACATGGAAGAGAAATGGTCCCACTCTTGAGATGAGAAAATAACTTGCTAAGTAAAAGAATGGACCTAACATGAATGTATGCTTTCGGTACATCCTCCCTGCACTGCAGTCAATGAAGTGGTTAGGAGATTGGGCTACCAAATCACACGTGGGTTCAAATCCTGGCTTGGCCTCTTATGTAACCTAAGGCAAAACACGAAACCTTTCTAACTCTTCTTCATATGCAAAATGGAAGCATGTATCAATATCTACTTCATAAGAGTAAATTAGAAACCCAATAAATGTTAATTGCTATTATATATATATATATATATATATATTTTTTTTTTTTTTTTTTTTTTTGAGACAGAGTTTCATTCTGTTGCCCAGGCTAGAGTGCCATGGCATCAGCCTAGCTCACAGCAACCTCCAACTCCTGGGCTCAAGCGATCCTCCTGCCTCAGCCTCCCAAGTAGCTGGGACTACAGGCATGCGCCACCACGCCCGGCTAATTTTTTCTATATATATTTTTCAGTTGTCCAGCTAATTTCTTTCTATTTTTTTTTTTTTACTAGAGATGGGGTCTCGCTCTTGCTTAGGCTGGTCTCAAACTCCTGAGCTCAAACGATCCTCCCGCCTCGGCCTCCCAGAGTGCTAGGATTACAGGCGTGAGCCACCGCGCCCGGCCTTATTACTTCTATTATTACTACTACTCTTCTCCTCCTTCTCATCATAATCATCTTCATCACCACCACAACTGTCATCAACACATCAATGCATCAGTTGAGGTTCTTTGATGACAAGCAACACCAAACCATGCTGCCTGACTTCAGCAAAACAGAGAAGAAATTTACTGCAAGTATACAGCATAGCCACTGGAAAACAAAGTAAATCAAACTTAGAAGCAACGGGAACCAGGACCCCAGGGACTAATGGTCAGTGAGTTCTTCAGGCCACCATGATCAGGAAGAATCAGATGCAATCATGTTCCATCCTTGGGCCAATGTTCTCAAGATTGAGAATCCATGGTTGGGGGAGAGAGAGAGAGAGAGAGAGAGAAAGAGAGAGATAGAGAGACCTTCCTTGGTGACATGACCACTGCGTGGCCAGGGCGGGGTATTTGACAGCCCCAGTAATACTGCATGTGGTGGAGGAAGTTATTGTCCAAGGGAAAATCTACATGTTGCGGCTCAAAGAAGGAGGACACAGATATTGAGCAGGTACACGCATCAAGAATTATTACTCTTAAACTGTTACTATCCCAAGAACCTACAACATCAAGCCCAATTAAGGCTGCCCCCTCTTCTCTCTTTATCAGCCTCTCTAATTGGCAATTATTCTTTCAACATATGTCCTTAGTTTCTAAAGTCGTTGTTGAAACTCATCGCGAGAAAAGTAAGAAGGCCTTAGAGCTCTAAAGTATACATGTCCCTTTTTATTTAAAAAAAATGCTGCTTGTTGAAAAGAAATTATTATTATTGTTTTTTCCCATTTTTTTTTATTTCAGCATCTTATGGGGGTACAAATGTTAAGGTTAAATATATTGCCCATGCCCCCCCTTCCCCCTCGAGTCAGAGCCTCAAGCATGACCATCCCCCAAACGTTGCACATCTCACTCCTTGTGTTTGTATAAACCCATCCCCTCCTCCCCCTCCCACGAAAAGAAATTATTTTGTTGAGAACTTTCCTATTAGAATGTTCAGAAAAATTCACTGCCTTTGTGGTCAAGTTATTTAGTAGTGATTTGTGCTATTAAGAAAGCACATAAAGCACCCATTGAAAAAGTCATTTGAAGATGACTTAAATAGTTGTTCTCTTTTATAAAGAAGTCTATTTTTACTGTTTAAGTTGAATAAGATGATATTTATGCTCAGAAATTAGGGTCAAAAGCAAGATTTTTGTTTTGGTCATTTTTTTTCGATGATGATGTTTTAGCAAGAGAGGATTAACAATAAAAAGCAACGGTGTAAGAATAATAAAAATAAATAATGATGATATATATCACTTACAATTCCATTAAAAAATTGTCTTCCAGCTTACTAGCCGAACAAATCCCAAACAATGAAAACATCCAGAGTCTGATTAATTTGGAGCCCCAAACAACTGTGTAGTTTGGTGGAAACATTTCTCATCAAGCCCAGGGCCCTGGGGCAGGCGGAGCTAAGACAAACCCACAGCAGCTGTGTGACTCTGAGCAAGTTACTAATCTTGCAAAACATCCAGGCCTCACCTCACCTGTAAAATGAGATAAATAAGATGATGGGATGTTTTGCGCATTGTTGATATAACGCATGGAAAAAGGCTGGACGCTTTATCTGGGGCAAATAGGAAGCACTCAATGATAAACGTTAATATTTATACATATGGAGAGAGAGAGTGTGTGCGTGCGAGTGTGCAGTAGTTTCTCCACAGGGAGCGATTTTGCTCCCTGGAGGACATTTGGCAAGGGCTGGGGACATCTGTGGCTATCACAACCTGGGGGATAGGGAAGCTTCTGGAATCCAGGGAGTACAAGCCAGGGATGCTGCTAAGTATTTTACCATGCAAAGGACAGGGCCCCCATGACAGAATTAGCCAAGCCAAAATGCCAATACTATGGTTGAGAGAGAGAAAGAGAGAGAGAGAGAGAGAGAAGCAATAATGATGTCATAGAGAATCTGTAGCAGCTTTGGAAGAAGACACACATCCAGAGACAGGACGAGAGAGTGGATCAGAGCAGTAGACTTGGAATTACACCGACAGGCTTCTGCCACACACAAGCTCAAGAGTAAGCACTCTGAGCCTCAGGATTCTTGTCTGTGCAATGGGCATAATACCACCTACCTGGAAAACTTACCAGCAGGTATGCTAGTCACCCCAGACCACATCATTATGGATGCCCATGGCATGTAACCAGTAGGACTGCACCAGTTTTGTGTACCCACGGCCAACCCTAATTGCTAGGTACATGTAATAAGTAAAGGGTTACTATTCTTACATGTTAGACCAACAGACAGGTTTGCAGTTTGGCTCTGCTACGTTGGAAATACTGGGAAGAGTTTGTTAACCTCAGAGAGAATTAGTGACTCTCTTACAAAGGAAGCAAACAAACAAACAAACCACCAGACCCTGGGCTCAACTGAGCCTTTCTCACAAGGCCGGTAGGTGTCCTCAACTTGGGATTTTCAAAAGCTCTGAAATTTAAAAAAAACTAATACTAATTATACATACCCACATGCATACGTGTGTGCGTATTTTTCTCTGAAGAGGGTCAAAAATGCGAAGGACCACTGGGTTAGAGGTATACATTTTTCAATATAAAGTAACAAGCACGCTGCAGGAGAATTTCTGAAGAGATCATTATAATGTGAACAAGACAGTATTTGGGAATGGTTAAGAATTTCAGATCTGGGAGTTTAACACTTTGACTGCCATACCAGAAAAAAATATATTTCCTTGGGGCTACGGTGTTTTATTACAAAAATAGAATAAAAACTTTGAAAACAAAATGATCATTTCTAATTTAATTAAAAATTTGGGTTTTTTTTTTTATTGTTTTCTGTGCATGAGTTAAATGGAATTAAATTGTCAATGTTAATTGTAACAATAAGAACAAAAACAAGGAAGATTTTCATGAACCAACTGCAGGGTTTTGCCCAGGGTGATACGCATCACATAACACGTATACTATAGTATGGCAGCATGAGTTGCCTGCACACCACGTGGCTCCCAAAGAGACGTGTGAGTTATAGGTGATTCACGAGGCCCCGGGCTCAAAACTAGCGTGAGTTAAATACAACTCACATGGCAGTTAATGTGTTAAATTCAGCCTCCGCTACTTCCTGGATATGCAACCTTGGCTAACTGACCAAACTGTAACTTCTTTGAGTCTCACCTGCAAAGTTGGAATGCTCACAGTGTCTGCCTATGAGAGATCTTGGAGCAATAAAATGAGACAATCTCTATAAGGAATTTAGCACCACGCCCAACACTTAGACCAATTGTCTCCCTTATTTGCAGGGCATGAGTTTCCAGATCCGTAGTGGATGCCTGAAACCCTAAACCAGGGGTCCTCAAACTTTTTAAACAGGGGGGGGCAGTCCACTGTCCCTCAGACCGTTGGAGAGTGCGCACTGTGGGCCCGGGACGAGTCGGCTGCTAAGCAGGACAGGCAGTGGCGGCAAAAACACTGGGTGGGCCGGATAAATGTCCTCAGTGGGCCGCATGTGGCCCACGGGCCTTAGTTTGAGGACACCTGCCCTAGACAGTACTCAACTATATGTATACTATGTTTTTCCTACACATACATACCTATGATAAAGTTTAATTTAAAATTAGGCACACTGGCCAGGCGAGGTGGCTCACGCCTGTAATCCTAGCACTCTGGGAGGCCAAGGCAGGCAGATCGCTCGAGATCAGGAGTTCGAGACCAGCCTGAGCAAGAGCGAGACCCCGTCTCTACTATAAATAGAAAGAAATTAATTGATCAACTAACATATATATAGAAAAAAATTAGCCGGGCATGGTGGCGTATGCCTGTAGTCCCAGCTACTCGGGAGGCTGAGGCAGGAGGATCGCTTGAGCCCAGGAGTTGGAGGTTGCTGTGAGCTAGGCTGCCACCACAGCACTCACTCTAGCCTGGACAATAAAGCAAGACTCTGTCTCAAAAAATTAAAATAAAATAAAGCACAGTAAGAGATTAACAACAATAACTAATGATGAAATAGAATAATTATAATAATATGCTATCATCACTATTCCTGCTAGCACTTTGGGGCTATTTTTAAGTAACATAAGGGTTCCTTGAACACCAGCTCTGTAATTCCAGACAGTTGGTAAGATAACTGAGACGACTACAAAGTGACTAATGGGAGGTAGTGTTCCCCGCCGGACAAAAGGATGATTCACATCCCGGGCAATGGAATGGGATAGCTCAAGATTTCACTAGGCTACTTAGAATGGCATGCCACTCAACACTGATGAATCGTTTCTTTCTGGAATTTTCCATTTAATATTTTTGGACCGCAGGCAACCTCAGGTGACTGAAACTACAGAAAGGGGGACCACGGATGAGGAGTACATGGTCACTAAGAATTACCTACCATGATGATGGCTTTTGCACAGACTATTCTATGTCCAGGTGGTAGTGGAAGCCCAGAGCCTTCTCTACGTATGGCTCACACTGCCAGAAAAATTACAGGGATTCATCAATTCCTCCACCCACCTACTACCAGCTCTGCCTGAGGATCTGCTGATTCTGAGGCATGGCCTATATAATAACATCTATACTAGGCTGAAAAGGGGACAAGAGAAGTCGCTGTGAACCTGGCCACAAAACCTCTTTTTCGAAAGCCTCATTCGAACTTCCTCCCCTGAGAAACCCCCAGGGAACTACTCCAGGAGCGTTCCCATAAACACAATGACATGCTTGATTGTTCATGACTGTGGAACAAATTCTAAGCCTGTCTCACATACATGTAGGTTGCACACCCTGCAAGGACTTTTTTTTAATATCCTCCATTCCTCCCGGCACCTCTCATTCTAACCCAGGGGTCCTCAAACTTTGCAAACAGGGGGCCAGCTCACTGTCCCCCAGACCGTTGGAGAGTGCGCACTGCGGGTCCGGGACGAGTCGGCTGCTAAGCAGGACAGGCAGCGGCAGCAAAAACACCCAGCGGTGGGCCAGAGAAATGTCCTCGGTGGGCCGCATGTGGCCCACAGGCCGTAGTTTGAGGACACCTGTTCTAACCCATCCCGTCTCTGGATGAGCTCAGTGCCCTCCTCCTCTCTCCCTGCCGCCACATTTCCTGTGCTGGTGACTCCTGTCCCCTCTTCCTCAGGGCGCAACGCCTGCAGAGCAGAGCCTGGCCCCGAATGCCTTTTTCTCTTTGGAAGCAGCCCTCTGGAATTCTGGGTAATGGAATTCTCCATCTCATTCTACAAGGAACCCTACCGCCCTGGCTCGGTGTCCACTTAACCTTTTTCCAGGGGGCCGCAGGGAGGTGACCTTCCAAGCTCCTCTCTTTTCCTAGCGCAGTATGGAAGAAACAGGTGTCTCATCTACTCTCTGTCTGGCTTGGGGGGCAAAGTCAGTATTAATCAGAGGTGCCCTTTTCCCTCCTGACAGACGAAATAGATGCACTCATAACCGAGAGCTTTCTGCCAAACCCTCAGGGCTTTAAATCTTCCCCCAAATCCACTGCAATTTGTAAAGAAAGCCCCTCAACGACGTTGTGCAAGGAAGTCAAAGCAGTCACAGAAGGATGCAGTAACATTTCACCATCTGCCTGCGATGACGATAATGCCCCCACCTTGCAAAATGGCTAATTGCGCTGCGCAGGCACGCAGATGCTGCCATCAGTGAACAAACAAAGATTGTTCTCAAATCGTGCTCTCAAGGCTAAGATCAGTGCTCCCAAGGACCGAGTTTGAGCGTATGAGCTTCCTGGTGGCAGAATGAGAAAAGTCTTGGGAACACAGCCGGGCAAGATGGAACCAACTCCCTTTACAGTAGCTGCTTAGAGAAATGTCACGCTGGGCCTGCACGGAGAACAGAGAGGTAGGAAATGAGATTAAGACAGTGTTTCCCACTAGTGCAATGGAAAATGCTTTAGGGTGGTACGGACAGACATCTGTCTGGGTTTCCCAGGGAGGAAGGCTGGACCGATTTTACTGTCAAGGGTGTTGAGCTGAAAGGCTTTATTTTGTCATGCAGAGCAAGGTGGCAATGTCTCACACAGTACATGCCCATGCTCTGGGCTAGCTTGGCTTAGACCTCCTGGGTGCCATGTTTTTCTACAACGCCAGAGCCCAGGCCTGAACTGAAAGGCTTGGGCAGAGTCTGCTGGAAAAAGAGAGAGAGAGAGAGAGAGAGAGAGAGAGAGAGAGAGAGAGAGAGAGAGAGAAGCAGCATTAATTGCACAAGTTTCTTAAACTCCCTTTTCCCCCTCAGGCAAGCCTTGCTGGTCTAAGCCAAATGGAAATTGGAAACTTAGTTTATTGTCTCTTGCCCAAGTGATTAAAGGACCGTAAACCACGATTAAAAAGTCAAATTAAAACCTGGCTTTTAAAATTACCATATATATAGGCCTGGCGGAGGTGGCTCACGCCTGTCATCCTAGCACTCTGGGAGGCCGAGGCGGGCGGATTGCTCGAGGCCAGGAGTTCGAGACTAGCCTGAGCAGGAGCAAGACCCCGTCTCTACTAAAAATAGAAAGAAACTAATTGGTCAACTAAAAATATATCGAAAAAAAAATTAGCCAGGCATGGTGGTGTATGCCTGTAGTCCCAGCTACTCGGGAGGCCGAGGCAGGAGGATCGCTTGAGCCCAGGAGTTGGAGGTTGCTGTGAGCGAGGCTGATGGCACGGCACTCTAGCCTAGGCAACAGAGTGAAATTCTGTCTAAAAAAAAAATTGCTATATATTTTTCCATATATACCATGTATTTTATATATACAACATATTTATATACATGTACACACAATATATATTTATATAAATATACTTGCATATGTGTTGGGATTCTTGGGATTGATTAATATTAAACTGGGGGGAAAATCATCTTTTCATCTTTTTTTCCAAGTGACAAAAGACTAAATATCCCTTTATTGGCAACTGATTATAAATGGATGCTCACAGGGAAAAGCTATTTTCCTGTATGTATTTCTGTGAAATCATCATGTTTATACTTCATTATTTATTTTTCTTGTTTCATTTCAAAACATCAAATAACACTGCTTTATTTTCACTAATGTATATTATTACTTTCCATTATGGTAAATGATGCTGGTTTTCCATTCATGGGGAGGGGCCACAAATTCTGTTTTAATAAATGAATGCAAGTAAATAAAAGTGTGAGTCTGTTTTAAAAATATATATATTAAAATAGTAACAATAAAGGTGGTCTGCAGAGTTGACCCAAAGCAACAAAGATTGGGGGGCAGCTCTCCTTAACCACAGGTCTTCACACCCTAAACATCTGTTCTTCCTCAAAAGCCTACATTTATTATGTTTTTTTTTTTTTGGAGGAAATAGACTTTATTCCAGTGAACAGCTTGAAAATACATTATTAGATATAAGAAAGGTACATTGTAAAGAACAAAGAGGTTGGGAAGGTTATAGAAAAAGTTCCCGCCCAGGTTCCCCAAAATATATGTAACCTTAACATTTGTAAGGTATAATATATATTTGTAAGCCATAATATGCTGAAATAAAAAAAAAAAAAAAAAAAAAAAAAAAAAAAAAAGAGTGCTTGGTTCCAACCAAAGCTCACCTGCCTTGGCTAATCAGGGCTCAGCTGAATCGACCAATCAGAACTCAGATGTGCTGACCAATCAGAACTAAGGGAGGTTACTTTCTTTATTTGCAAAAAAAAGCCTGCATTTAAGTGTGAAGGTTTTGAAATCTCCTTTCCTCTTTTCTCCAGTGCTCACTTGGGGTCCTTCATGACCAGCTTGTCAGCATGTTTGGGAAAAGGTTACCTGTGCTGAAAGGCTCTGGTTCTCTCTTCCCAGGGACTAGCAGAATAAACAAAACGATGAACCGGTCCAAAGGCTCTCTCGGATTCCAACAGCTTGTGAGTGATGCCAACCACGGCAAAAGGCAGCCAACCTCCCACTTTCCCAGCCGTGTGTTCTTTCTTTTCCCAGCGGTCTTGCATGGCTCTGAAGAGAAAGATCCAATTTGGGAGCTAAAAGGCCACGTTTCCTAGGAGCGGAAGTCTTGGCGTTTTCTTTTGACCTTTGGGCTCCCCTGTTTATCAGCATCGTATCCCCGGACAAATCACCTAGATGCTGAATTTCGACACTTAACACACGAGGATGCACTCCACAAGGACGATGATGAACACGAGCACTGAGCCAAGGGCCAGGCACACGTAAGTGCTCAAAACGAGCTCATATGATGGCTTTGTCTGTTTGTTTTGATATATGTATACATCGTGCAATGATTGTCACAATCAAATTAATCAACATACCCATCACCTCATATACTGTGTTTCCCCGAAAATAAGACTGGGTCTTATGTTGATTTTTCCTCAAGGATGGAACAAAAAGAAGTTGTTGTGGTTTTCTGTTTTCAGTTTTTGTTTTTTTGTTTTCTTGGTTTTTGTGTGTGTGTGTGTATGTATGTGTGTATCTGTGTTTGTGTATGTGTGTATATGTGTGTATGTGTGTATGTATGTATGTCTATGTGTGTGTGTCCGTGTGTATGTGTGTATAGGTATATATGCGTGTATGTATATCTGTGTATGTGTGTGTATGTCTGTGTGTGTGCATATGTGTGTATGTGCATGTGTGTATTTGTGTGCATGTGTGTGTCTGTGTTTGTGTCTGTGTGTATATGTGTGGATATATGTATATATGTGTGTCTGTGTGTATATGTGTGTGTGTATGTGTGTATGCATGTGTACGTTTGTGTATGTGTGTGTGTCATCTCTACCAAAAATAGAAAGAAATTAATTGACCAACTAAAAATATATCTACAAAAAATTAGCCGGGCATGGTGGCACATGCCTGTAGTCCCAGCTACTCGGGAGGCTGAGGCAGGAGGATCGCTTGAGCCCAGGAGTTGGAGGCTGCTGTGAGCGAGGCTGACGCCACGGCACTCACTCTAGCCTGGGCGACAGAGCGAGACTCTGTCCCAAAATGAATGAATGAATGAATGAATGTAATGCATCTAGGAAAGACGTCTTACTGACTTAAAAATCAAGCTACGTGGTAAATGGCTGGTCTCTTCCCAAGTGGACGTTTTATTGGGAGTGAGGAATAGCTAAGGAGAAATGGGGGGGGCGTGTGTGAAGGGGAGGACAGATTTTAGGATCCCACCCTCATTTGTACCTGAACGTGTGTCACAGGCGTGTCCACACACGGCCTCCACTGGTACCTCTCACCCGCTCGCGGCTGTGCACGCGCATCGTAGTGCTCGCACACGGCAGCCCTACTCAGCCAGTTGTCGTGCCCAAACACCTCAGGGTCCATCACCAGACCCTTCCAGCCCAGCCTCCACAGACGAACAGAATCCGACCACCTCTCGGCGACACCGCCACGGCCCCCGAGTCGAGCCACCACCACGCCTTGGCTGGAGAAGCCAGATGATTAATTCCCGAATAGTCTCGGCTTCCCCTGTGCTCCGGAGCCTGTGAACGCCCGCAGTCAGAGCACGGCCCTCCTGGGGCCCCAAACCCCGGAACAGGGACGGTCCTCAAACTGTGTAAACAGGCGGCCAGTCCTCTGTCCCTCAGACCGTTGGAGAGTGCGCACTGTGGGCCCGGGACGAGTCGGCTGCTGAGCAGGACAGGCAGCGGCCGCAAAGACACCCGGAGGAGGGCCGGGTAAATGTGCTAGGAGGGTGGCATGTGGCCCGCGGGCCGTAGTTTGAGGACGCCTGCTCCAGAACCTTCCCGTCTCCGCCAGAGTGAAGTCTCACAGTGAATGCCCTCCACGCACTGGTCTCCAGCTCTCCCTCAGGGCTCTCTGTCCTTCTCGACTTTGGACTCTTCCTCTGGCCCCACGAGCCTCCACGCTTCCCTCCCCACGACGTCTGCACTGGCCGCTGCCTTGGCCGGGGGACTTTTCCTCCAAAGAGCCACACGGCCACCTCCTCACTCCAGGTGTGTGTTTTGTTTTTTGGGTTTTTTTTAATTTTTTTTAATTTTTATTTATTTATTTATTTTATTTCGGCATATTATGGGGATACAGATTTTAAGGTTTCAATAAATGCCCTTTCCCCCCTCCCCCCACAAGTCTGAGTTTCCAGCGTGACCATCCCCCAGATGGTGCGCATCTCACTCATTATGTATGTATATACCCGCCCCCTCCCACCTGCCCAACACCCTATTACTGTAGTTCCTATGTGTCCACTTAGGTGCTGCTCAGTTAATGCCAATTTGCTGGTGAGTCCATGTGGTGCTGGTTTTTCCATTCTTGGGATACTTCACTTAGTAGAATGGGTTCCAGCTCCATCCAGGAAAAGATAAGAGGTGCTAGATCACCGTTGTTTCTTAGAGCTGAATAGTACTCCATGGTGTACATGTACCACATTTTATTAATCCATTCTTGGATTGATGGGCACTTGGGCTGTTTCCACAGCCTTGCAATTATGAATTGTGCTGCTATAAACATTCAAGTGCAGGTGTCTCTTTTGTAGAGTGTCATTGGATCTTTTGGGTAGATGTCTAGTTGTGTTTTTAATATGGTCCTACGGAGGCCCTTCCTAGATCTCTTCACTTAAAGTAGCACGCAAACCAGCACCCCCCTCCCAACCCTGCCCCTTCCCTCTATTTCTCCCTACCTTGCTTGGTAATTCCTCATGGCACCTGTCGCTCACTGCCTGACCTAATATTCCTCCCTCCCTCCCTCCTTTCCTTTAATCACCCTTTCTCTCTCTCAATAGGACAAAAGCTCCGTCCGCATAAGAGCATGGGCTGTTCTGTTCATTCCTGTGCCTAGAATAGGGTCTGGCCCAGAGGAGACTGGAAGACCCTTTTGTAAAACTCAATCGCCACCGAGAAGTGGCACCACTCTCGCAGAAGGTAAAAACCTCAGCACCTGCAAACTGCAACTGCGTTGCTCAAGTGGCTCGAGCTTGGTGGCCTGTCACAGTGGGTGACTGAGGTCTAAACGCATAATGGCAGTGCTAGCGTGACAGAAACTGAAAGTCCTTTACTCCCGAAGGAAAGCTAGACGTTATCCAACCCTGGGTTTGCTCCATGGCATGTAAGTTTTATAGCTATAAAGCAATATTCTTATTTCTTAAGTTCTTGCTAGGGGAAAAAAGAAAAAAAAAACAGTCTGAAACTCTCCTAGTGCCCCTTAACCATGTCTCTTGAAACAAACATTTTACACTTAATTTTTTATAACACAAGGTTTATTCAAATACAGCTATTACATTAGTGCAAGAATAAGCTATATACACCCAAAGATTTAGCATGCTGTCAAAAGTTTTTTCTCATTGGAACTGATAACTGTCCCTAAAGCAGAGGTGGCCTTGAGCGTGTCATTTACCCCGTTTTAAGCCTCAGTGCCTTTAATCTGTAAAATGAATGGCCACACCAGGCTAGCTGTGGCATTCGTTCTGAATTTTACATTCAGTGCGGCAGAAGTGGGATCCGGTGGCAAGGACTTGGGGTGTGGAGCTTAAGACCTGGGTCTGTCACTTACAAGCCACGCTGAATCTCAATTTTCTTCATCCATAAAACATTAATCACTGGAAATACCTACTTGCCTGCACTACCTTTTCAGTATGGCAGGATATACATTTGGAGGGTCACCCAAGACTGGGCTGGGCAGACAAGGAGCTCATCTATCTGATTCACCAGTGTAAGCAGAGTGCCTGGCACCTCACGGGCCGGCATGTGCATTTGTTGAATGAAGGAGAGAAGAGATGAACAAATAGGCAAAAAAAAAAAATATATTTCCCTGCCTCCCTGACAGCCAGGATCACTGCACATTGAAAGAGCTTTGTAAATTCTAAAGTAATATAAATGTTAATCATTTCTATCATAGAGCTACTTCACATTTGCCTAATTCAGCCTTGATTTGTCTTATTAATGTCAACACCAATGGAACTGGGAAAAAAATTGATCAAGGTCTGACAATGTACTGGAGAGATAGTGTGTGTGTGTGTGTGTGTGTCTGTGTGTGTGTAATTTGAGTCTTCTACCTTTTGAACAAGTGTGATATCTTAATTTAGTCATAAGTTAGAGTGAACAGAAGTCAGAAACTGAGTCAAAACTGAGCTCACAAATCAACCTATAGTCACTTAGCTCTTGATACAATATATGCCAGCCTTTATGCATGGTGTTTTGCAGGCATGAGGTCATTTAATTTTGAATAGCCTTTGACATAGCTACAGCTGTATTGCCATTTTTAGAGATGAGGAAACACAGACTCAAAGAAGTTAAGTAACCTGCTCCAAGTTCACAGTTAACAAGTAGCAGAGTCAAGCTTTAACTATCTGGCTTCAAAGTTCATGCCCTTAACCAGTACATAATATGGAATGCATTTGTGTAAACTTACCGCTAAAAGTGTTCTGCGTTAATTTTAGTGCTTTTATTTTTGTTCAAGGAAGAGATGCTTTAGCACTCTGTCAGCACTGGCTTATTCCCCCACCCCCACCCCAAATGAAAATCTGTGCCTTGGAATAAGAGAAAGACTATCGATGAGATGAGAGACCACCCCCAGCAAAGGCAGGCGGGCCCAGTTTCGAGTTCCTATCTCTCACATTTGCCCTTTCTGGGGTGTGCCAACCGGGTTGTCTTAACCCAAGGGGCAGTTCCGTAGAAAGGAAGGCCAATAAGAACGCATGCCCCCTGACAACAGTCTGGTCCTATTCTCCGTTACCCAAGGACTATTTAAATTTCTTTTCAATATTTTCTCTCTCTTTTCAGGGCGAACACGTCCACTTCAGTCATTATGATCATTTGCTGGCCTGATTCACAAGCAGTTCCTAATTAAGCAGGACCATTGAGTGCTGTGAGATATGAAATCTCTTGCTGCTAAATTGCACACAGGCCGGAAGCAATGAGAATTTGTTTAGATAGGCACCGTGCTTTATATTCAGGGACCAGTGGTTACAGAGACACTAAAACCAATCATCATTAAAACAACCCTATCTTGGCTGCCAAAGAACGAAGATCTCCACATAGAGCTACCTGCCCCGACTAATGGTCAAAAGGCTGATCAGGCATTAATGAGACCATGAATCAAAATTGACCAAACAAACAATGCGCTCAAAGGCCTTGGCTTCTAGTTGTTTCTGTTTGGCTTTGTCTTGGAACTAACCATGGAGCAAGATGACTGTGTTTAGATGTCTTCATTAGTGGCCTGTCTGAACAATTCTTCCAAGCAACCATTCTGACCTCATTTCTCTCTAAGAAAATTAAATGAATAGGGCCACAGGACTATGTCATAAAATATAAAATCCAGATACTGACAAAAGTCAACCATATTAGTCAGGTTCCACTAAATATATTTGTGCCTGTGATTCTTTCGCTGGGAAAATTAACCATATGGTAATAACGGCTACCGTTTTTATTGAGCACTTAGTATACACTAAGCACCATACTGGGAGCTTTGCACGCATTAACTGACAGTCACGTAGCCTTAGGGAGCCTTCATGCCTGACTCATTTCCTTGTTCTGTGTTCCAAGTACCTTTTGGTCATTAAGCTTATCACAAACTCATTTGTGTATTTGACATCTCCCTCTAGAACTGAACTATATGCATCACCAGATCCAGGACCACGTCTATTTTTATTCCCTATAGCAAGCCTGGCTTCTAACACAGTACCTGACACACAGTAGATGTTCAATGAACATTTGAGGAATAAATGAAGGAAGCACATAGCAGTTAAGAAACATTTCCGAGTTGCTACAGCTGTAAATGGCAGAAGTTTCACATTTCAACTCAGACTCCAAAGCAAATGCTCCTAACCTGCAGCACATTCTCTCTGACTAAGCCAAATGATCTTTTGCATCAAAACACTTCAAACAAGAGCAACTATTATTATCACCGCAGTCTCGTACAAACACTAGAGAGCAAAAGGCGTTTCTCTATGACTATCGAGGTATATTAAAGACTCATTATGGAAAAAACACTACTGGGCACAAAAGCATATTAGAGAAGTTTTAGGAATACAGTGAATTCATGCCCAGGGTCCCTTCCCATTCTCTGTTTATATTGTTATAGTTTATTATTACTATAACTGAACATTTAGGGCCCAAGGGATGCTGGCCAGTGGAACATACAAAATTCTCAGTCTTCCAAGGAAACTAGCAACAAGTGGTTTCTTATCTGGCTCATAGGAGTAAAAGCATAAAATAAATGTGCACCCCTGAGCTGGTGCTTGGCACATAATAAGGATGCTCTTAGTAGTAGTAACATTTACTCTTTTTTTTTTTTTGGAAGACAGAGTCTTGCTCTGTCACCCTGTGTAGAGTGCAATAGTGTCATCACAGCTCACAGCAACCTCAAATTCCTGAACTCTAGGGATCCTCTTTCCTCAGCCTCTCGAGTAGCTGGGACTACAGACACACCACCATGCCCAACTAATTTTTCTATTTTTAGTAAAGACAGGATCTCACTTTTGCTCATGCTGGTCTTGAACTCCTGAGCGAAAGCAATCCTCCGACCTCGGCCTCCCAGAGTGCTAGGATGACAGGCGTGAGCCACCACCTAACATTTACCCTCATTGATAGTTGTCCTGCTGTAACTATTGGCAGCCAGAAGCCCAAGATTTGGGATTGATCAGCTCAACCACTTAGTTACTGGCAGGCCTTGACCAATATGTAACCTCAACCTCTTTCTTCACCCATAAGATGATAATATAGGCCGGGCGCGGTGGCTCAAGCCTGTCATCCTAGCTCTCTGGGAGGCGGAGGTGGGCAGATTGCTCGAGGTCAGGAGTTCGAGACCAGCCTGAGCAAGAGCGAGACTCCGTCTCTACTATAAATAGAAAGAAATTAATTGGTCAACTAGTACATATAAAAAAAATTAGCTGGGCGTGGTGGCATATGCCTGTAGTCCCAGCTACTCTGGAGGCTGAGGCAAGAGGATTGCTTGAGCCCAGGAGTTTGAGGTTGCTATGAGCGAGGCTGATGCCATGACACTCACTCTAGCCTGGGCAACAAAGTGAGACTCTGTCTCAAAAAAAAAAAAAAAATATATATATATATATATATATATATACACACACATATATAAGTGCTTGGCATAGAATCTGGCACAGAAGAAAAAAAAACAATTAAGGGTGCCTATTTTTATCATCTTCCTCCTCATTATTATTTCATCAGCTGTGAGTGCAAAGAGTCTTGCCTTAGAACAAGCAAATCTGACCTTTGATGCCTGCTATCTTGTTAATACAAAATTACATGAGTGGGCTTTATTTCAGGCGTTCCCAGCTGCTAGGGGTCCCACCTCTTTCCAGGCCGCAGCGGTCCTCCTGGTCCCAGCAAAGCGTGGAATACACATTCGCCCCTCTCTCTCCTTCCAGAGAATTCCAGGTTTGAGACCATCATGCCCAGGACTCCCTACCTGCAGCAGCTTCTAATACAAAGTTCAAGCTCAGTAGCCTG
This sequence comes from Microcebus murinus, assembly GCF_040939455.1. Lineage (NCBI taxonomy): Eukaryota > Metazoa > Chordata > Mammalia > Primates > Cheirogaleidae > Microcebus > Microcebus murinus. The sequence continues at coordinate 7,201,083 of NC_134133.1, read as the reverse complement.
CCACTCAATGTCCCATGTCATCTGGTCCAAACCCTTCTATGCTTGACATCAGGGCCAAAAGGTGCTTCCTCCCTTGAAGAACAGAAATTCAATCCAGTAGACAGGTGGGGCGTTTACCAATATACTCCTTCCTTCCCATCTACACGTGAACTTGTCTTAGCAAATCATCTGCTCGTTCAGTCAAAATGCAAGAGAGCTCTTGTTCTAGGTGCTAGGAATGATACAACTATGAAAAAGAAGCACTAACTTCATGGAACCCACAGCCCAGTGGGAGAGAGAGAGACAATAATTAAACGGTGCTGTTGTGTATAATAAATGTGTAATTATAACTGGGAATAAGTGGGGAAACAAGGTAGCCCTTCTAGGACTGGAAGAGAGAAAATTGAACCTGAAGGATGGCCAGGAGTTCACCAGAGAAAGAGCATGGCACAGAGCAGAGCTGAAGGCCTGGCCCGAGGCAGGAGTGCCAAGAGTAACGTCCACGCCATGCACCCAGGGGCCGAAGCTATAGGCAAGACCAGCTATATGGTGGAAGGGAAATGAGGAAGACGATGAAAGCTAGACAAGGAGGGATGACGGGAGAAAGGAAGAAAACTGAACGCAGTCCAGTAGTATTCAGGAGATAAAATAGAAATTAGCTGAGGACAAAATGGACTGGGAGGGGAGGGGTTTGTGGTGAGGGCAGGGAAGGTACCCAGGATGACTTCCCAGGTTTTTGGCACATGCGAACAGATGGACAGAGTTGCCATTTACTAATCTCTTTCTTAAAGATACCTCGAGACGGCAAAGAGGAGATGATGAGAAAATATTAATATGCGGAAGTGCATACAGTTCAGAGAGGAAGTCTGGCTGGTGGGGAAGAAGCCACTGGTGGGAAAGCACAGGGCCTGGGAAGAAGAGAATCTCATAAAGAGAAAGGTGACACACTGTCAATAAAGGAAATGTAAGAAGGAAGCAATCGTGGAATTCCACAAGCCGGGACCAAGATCACCTTCCAAACAGCCAAATGACCCTGAATATCAAACTGACTTGCAGTCACTTTAGAACTCTACGAGCTGCACGGGACTGCTTGTATAATATCATTAACTCCTCCACCTCCACTACCTAGATCTCACATGCTAGATATTACAATGCTATAAGATATTATAAAAGAGATGACTGAGGAAAATTCTAGAATGTCCTTACAGTAAGAATATTTACAGCTTGTAAATGGCCCACCCGTTTTTCTAGTGTTTCTCAAACATTTCCAGTAAAGTTTCCAGAATAACAAAAGAAAATGATCCTCAGGTCCTGTGGGTATAGTCTTAATCTTTCTACTATAGATGTAAATGGTTTTCGAAGCCTAGTCTAGAACTTTCAAAATGCATGCAAATTTCACATGCTATTGCATGACACAATTATGGTGCTTCTAATACATACACAATACATACACATTTTAATTCGCCCCAATGTTGAAGCAAAAATGATGTCCCATGAATGTACCTCCATTAGCCTATGACTTTGAGGGTGCCCTTGTCCAGAGCTTCCCATGCAGGGTTGAACTCATTATCTAAGTTGAGAACCATGAAATTAATCAGAAATAGGCTAGGGAGGTTTTCCCTTAGAGAAGAGGACTAGAGTCATGACCTCTATAAGTCACTCTTCATTCCTCCAAATCCTATTATATTAATAATCGTGTCAATATTAAAATGATGCTGGGTGGTTTTTAAATTCATTCTCTCACATGACAGGCAGTTAATATGGCACATGGTAGGTACATAGATCCTACGAGCTAAGTATCAACTTAAAGATGAGGAAACAGACTCAGAAAAGTAAAGTATCTTCCCAAAAGCCCTCAAAGTGAGCACCATAATTTGAACCTAGACAGTCTTAGTCCAAGACAAACTATTGTCTCCTCTGAAATACATTAACAACACACTCATCTTTCTACTTTCACTGGTGGTTTATATTTGATGGCAATCAAGAACAAAAACGAAAAGGCATGCTTCAAACACAGGGGGGAAAAAAAAGCTTTATCTTTTCAAAACATGATTTTGTTTAAATGAAAAAATATCAGTGTGCAAATTGGACATTTTTGGTACATAAAGTCAAGTGTTACTAATTAAGTAAAAGAGTGATGAATCATAATATCAACCTAGTCATTAAACAAAATTGCATTTAAATTAGATTTACCAGATAGTTTACAGTATAAAAAAATAGAATGAGCCAACTTTAAAGAAAGCTTCCAATAATTTTATTCTTAAAACAGTTGAAGATTTTCTTATATTATTTTGAAAGATAAATACAAATGAAAAATGGAAGCATAAACTCCGTAATGACTTCTGTCCCTCTCGACATTTCTCTAGAGTCACAACATCTTTTAAGCAACATGAGGCATGATTTCATTCACCCAAGAGAGGTCGCCTTGCTTGTGGGGCAGGTGCCTCCTGTTTAAATTCAGTTTACTCCAGGGGTCCTCAAACTACGGCCCACGGGCCACATGCAGCCCACTGAGGACATTTATCCGGCCCGCCACCGGGTGTTTTTGCCACCGCTGCCTGTCCTGCTTAGCAGCCGACGCGTCCCGGGCCCACAGTGCGCACTCTCCAACGGTCTGAGGGACAGTGGACTGGCCCCCTGTTCACAAAGTTTGAGGACCCCTGGTTTACTCAATCAAATGTACCACTGAATAGAAAATGGGGCATCCTGCTGTCCTAAAATTCTTGCTAATGTTGACTAACATCGCCTTCCTTTTGGAGCAAATGAGCCATGGCATGCAATGCCAGAAATTGATTTGGAAGAGTGAGAGCACACAGTCTGAAAAGAGGTCTGTCTATTTTGTAATAAAAAGTCCCTGGGTGGCCCGAGATGCCACAGAGAGACTGCAAGAGGTCACAGGAATGCAAACAGGGACAGACCTCTGCAAGAAGACCTAGTGCAGCATCACTAAAAGAGACACTTATTCTTCTACAAACATATACATTTATTGATCGTTAATTTTATCCGATGAGTGGGTTTCAAATGGCCTCAGTATAATGTCATCTCCCTGGGCCTGGGTCCCCAATCAAGCTAGAGTAGGTCATCGCTCCCCAATATTTCCCATCATTTCCTTCCTGGCACCTTGCGAAAAGCTTTAATTTCTCTTTAGGCCGGGCGCGGTGGCTCACGCCTGTCATCCTAGCACTCTGGGAGGCAGAGGTGGGCGGATTGCTTGAGGTCAGGAGTTCGAGACCAGCCTGAGCAAGAGCGAGACCCCATCTCTACTATAAATAGAAAGAAATTAATTGCCCAACTAATATATAGAGAAAAAATTAGCCAGGCATGGTGGCGCATGCCTGTAGTCCTAGCTACTTGGAAGGCTGAGGCAGGAGGATCGCTCAAGCCCAAAAGTTTGAGGTTGCTGTGAGCGAGGCTGACGCCACGGCACTCGCTCTAGCCCGGGCAACAGAGCGAGACTCTGTCTCAAAAAAAAAAAAATGTCTCCACCTGCTAATTGTCTATGTCCTCTTTCTCCCATTCCTTGAAGTAGCCCCGGTGCCTAGCTCAGCCTTTACTGGCCCACAGTAAAGGAATGCTGCAGAACATTCCCCGAATGAGCAAACAAAGCTATGAACAGCAAAAGGGATGCAACACTCCTCTGAGTTCATTTTTACAAATCATGTTCTGTTTCATTTCATTAAATACTTTTATTTACTGGCTGTCTTCTGAAATTACTCCAGGCTCTCATTAATAAGGAGAAACTGATTCTATCTTCAGGGCGGAGGGGAAAAAAAATAAAAACAACTTTCAGTCACTTGTTCCAAAGGTCTTTCAAAATAATGCTGTCGTATAATTTGGTTTGAAAGCAAGGTCCAACGTTTTACTACCTCCAAATTTATTCGGAAAAGCTGAAGGCCCGTGATAAGGCTCATTAAGTCGCTGAAAGGCCTATCTTCACATGCCTCTCACACAAAAGGTCTCAACTTAATGCCAGGTAATTACTGTTCATTTTCCCCCGGTTATTTCTATTTCCTGAAGATTCCCAGGGAAGCTGGCCCCAGCGGACGCTACGTGCAGTCTGAGACGAGAGCCCAGCCAGGAGGGCCCGTATTCATGGGAGAATTTTTTGAGCTGCAACTAAGGAAAGACAATCCTGACTCTGGAGCCTAGAATTCAAACTTAGACCATTTGCAACTCACCCTCCATCCAGAGTCAAGGCCAAGGGAGAAAAGCTCCGGCAGACAAATCAGTTTCTGTCTCCATTTGTTCTTTTTGTTGTTGTTGTTTTTGAGACAGAGCCTCACTGTGTTGCCCAGGCTAGAGTGAGTGCCGTGGCGTCAGCCTCACTCACAGCAACCTCAATCTCCTGGGCTCAAGCCATCCTCCTGCCTCAGCCTCCCGAGTAGCTGGGACTACAGGTATGCGCCATCATGCCGAGTAGCTGGGACTACAGGCATGCGCCATCATGCCCAGCTAATTTTTTCTATATATTTTTAGTTGGCCAATTAATTTCTTTGTATTTTTAGTAGAGACGGGGGTCTCTCTCTTGCTCAGGCTGGTTTCAAACTCCTGACCTTGAGTGATCCGCCCGCCTTGGCCATTTGAAAGACATCCTTTTTCACAGCACCTGTACCCCATATTCCACACCTGTGGCTATGGATGTGGTTCTGGCTCCAGATCACCTGGGCTCAACCCCCAGCCCCGTAACTTTCCAGTTTGTAACTCTGGGCAAGTCACTTAGATCCTAGGTGTGTCTGTTTCCTCACTTGTAAAATAGGGCTTGTTGTACCCACTGTGGTATCGTGAGAATTCAGCATAAAGTACATTAGCCATATCTCATACATGCTAAGTTCTTCATGATGTTATTTATTAACATTAATTATTATTACCATCGTCGTCTTTGATATCCCATTTGCAAGCAGTATTGATCCCTGTTATTTATGGTAACTTTGATGCTGGCTCCATTGGACCTATCAACAGTACTAGGGGTGATCAAATTCTACTACTTGTGAAACAGGCCAATAGAGGGTCAATGGTGATCAAGGAAGACCCTCTACTGGGGTCTTGTTTCAGTTACTGGATCAAGGAAGACCCTCTACTGGGGTCTTGTTTCAGTTTTGCAGGGAAGAGTGGTATAGACCCCTTAGAGATCTCTGAAGTCACCGCCCCCATGTCCGTACCTGTTTTTACATGTAATCAACTGCTGCCTGCAATTTGCCCATCTCCACTGCAGTGACCGGACGACAGCCTTCTGTTGGGGCTCTGCACACCTCAGCAACATCCGTGGTGACTGGCCAGGTTGTTCATGAGAGCTTAGCTGCTCACAAACACTACAGTGGTGGTGAACTTCATACGTCGAGTTGACTGAGCTAAGGGAATTCCCAGGTGGCTGGTCAAACGTTATTTCTAGGTGTGGGAGTGAAGCTACTGTTGGAAGACGTTAGCATGTGAATCGGTAGACTGAGAAGACCACCCTCACGAGGGCGGGTGGGCACCACCCAGTCCATGAGGCTGCGACTCAAACAAAAAGGCAGAGGAAGGGCAGATCTGCTCTATCTCCCGTAGCAAGGACATTTGACCTCCTCCTGCCCTTGGACTGGGACTCAGACCATCGGCCTCCCAGTTTTCAAGACTTTAGACTTGGACTCAAACTCATACCACTGGTTCTCCTGGTCCTCCAGGACTTTAAACTCAGACTGAGACTATCCCGCCAGCTTCCCTGGGGCTCTAGCCTGTAGAGAGCA